>NW_024045134.1:1867421-1923250 GCF_012273895.1 Zerene cesonia | reverse complement strand
TGTAGTAAGCCAGAAAATAATTTAGAGCGGTAAAATCGAAAATAATCGATTTTGGAGAGATTTCATCTTAATTACTTCCGGTAATCGATTATTTTCGATTTTACCTCTCTAATTTATTTTCTAGCTTACTACAAACGAAAACTCGTCCACTACAAACGTCTAGGTATATTAATCTATCATTTTTAACGTTTGTAGTAATCGGGAAATCCTCTTACCGGAAGTAATTGAGATGAAATCACTCCAAAATCGATTATTTTCGATTTTACCTCTCTAATTTATTTTCTATCTAACTACAAACGAAAACTCGTCCACTACAAACCTCTACATACATTTATCAATCGTTTTTTACGTTTGTAGTAATCGGAAAATCCTCTTACCGGAAGTAATTAAGAGAAAATCACTCCAAAATCGATTATTTTCGATTTTACCTCTCTAATTTATTTTTTATCTAACTACAAACGAAAACTCGTCCACTACAAACCTCTAGGTACATTTATCTATCGTTTTTAACGTTTGTAGTAATAGCATTCTCCTCCAAATTAGTTTTGTGTAGGGAAGAGCGGTTTGGAAAAATACTCTTAAATTATAATTTTTTTTTTTTCAATTTCTGTTTTACTACAAACAAAAAGAACTTCACTACAATCCACTACAAACCCATTTCTATAAAAAACCACCGGAAAAAAAGTTTTTTTGCAATTTCGGGGATGACTTTTTTTTCAACCCTTATAATTTTTTTTTGGTGCTACTACTTACGAAATTATCTTCACTACTTACGACTACGTATCTAAATCTATCGAATGGAGCAAAAAAATGTGAATTTTTTTTAAGTCGGGTGCCAAGTTCACATAGCCTGTAAGTGTTTACATAGTAGGATGATTAGTTTTCATAGCTTGATATTTTATATTTATCACTCTGAATGTTTATGTTATTTTTCTGTATTTAAAATAACATGGTTTAATAGAAACAATAATATGGTTTTTCATATCAAGGATACGTAACCTCGCTATAAGCTGCACTTATCACGGATCATGTGACATTTGAGTGCATTGATAATTACGTTTTACTGACATAGATACTTATTTTATATCCTTAGCTCTTATACGTATTTTTGTGAAATATTTCGGTGGATTTAATATAGAAAATAACATGTATACCGTGAGTATAAAGTTTTTCCAAACGTTGACAATATGTACTGTCTCTATGGTCTGTTTAAAAAAAAAATCGTAATTCAAAATTATTGCATTTTTAATCTGTAAGTAGTTAGATAAGTACATTATTTAATTTAAATAAAAGTGGACCATATTTTTGAAAGCGGTAATAATTCCATCTTTATTTTAAATTGATATGTACTATGAATTTATAACAATATAACTTATATGTGTATCTAGGTAATTATAATCGGTTTAAATTAATCATGTATTATAATTATAAACGAAAATATATTACACAAATTTTATTGAATTTGCCCTATCATAGATTACCATGAAAGAAACTGTAGTTACTTAAAAAATTATGTCAATTTAACATAGACATCACAATAATAATACTAAATAATGACGTTAAAATTTTAAATTAATTGTTATTTTCTTTAAAATGTTCACCGACATCCCCGGGGGCGGAGGAACCACTCCAGATTCTAAAACGGGAAATAATGACAACAATTTCTTATCAAAGCCAATCGGATGAAAACCCACGCAATTATCAAGTAACAAATTAAAAAAATACCATCGAATTGAACCTTTTTTGGGTAAGTCGGTTAAAATCTCGTTTGATAAATACGTAGTAAGTCGATTTGAAAAACTCATAACGGATAGATAATGAATGCTGTGGGTCAAGGAGTTTTAACTCGCACTGAAGGTCAGATACAGCGTGACTGTATTGATATTATATTAGTACTTGTCTATGGTCTATTAGTTTAATTGATTGTTTAATCTAGATAAGTAACGGCTATTGTTTATTTTATATGACAGTTTTCGTATCTTGGAAGATGTTTATTTTTTTATTGGATAACAATGGTGATATGGGTTCGATTACAGATAACAGCTAAAAAATGCAGTTTTGCGTAACTTGCATAGAAAGTCAGGGAAATACGACTTTTTAAAGTAGGAGTCATGCCCGTTTTGCATGCATTCTCTCATGCTTTCTCTCACTGTAATTAATCCTACTTTCGGTACATGAAATGCATCTATCCTAAAGGGATTTCTTTAATGATAATAATGTGTCCCGAGTTGTTAACATGGCCCATGCTAGCAACTCGGGACACTATTAAGGGCTGCTGCGCGTGGATGTTATAATGTTTGCAGGCATATTATTTTATTTTATGTTTGATGTAAAGATATATGTAATTACGTGATTAAAATGAAACATACATGGGCTGTGAGAGATTGAAAATCGTCATCTTGTGTCTATCATATATCAACAATCTGCCAATTCATTATTACTTAATTATTAAGTTGAGACGGCCGTGTTTAGACGTTTTTGTCTTTTACTTGGAGATCAAAGGTGTTTTACTACTATATGCTTTGTTTATACTGTGGTACTTTATAGGCATTACAAAAAATTTGGTGGCATTACAAAATTCCACCCTTTATAATAAATGACATCAAGAATAATCGTCAACCTTGTATAAATAATACCTAATATGTAGGTACGATGATGAATAAAACATTTTTTGCATATATATTGACATTTTGAATGATTTTGAGCGACGGGTAAATAAGAAATAGAAATATATATTTAAATTATTATTTATGAATAGAATTCATATAATATAGTCTATAGAGTGCCTATCTATGGAAATCTAATAATGTGTTTGTAGCATTGTTATTTGTCTCTACCTGCGATTTATACGAACACCTTTCTAGAAAAAAAACATGCAAGTGGCGAGCTCTACAATTTAAATACACAAGAAGCATTTGTCAAAAAAAAATTATAACAAAACTCCAATATAAGCTTTTCGAGGCTATACAATGTTTTAGAATTTATCAAAACGTTTAAAAATGTAGAGATGAAATGTAGAGTCAAACTACCAAATAGACTAGAGAAAAACAAACGACTCTACATTCTTACAATTCGATCCAGCGGCCCGCCGCAGTCACAAAACATTTCAAATCGGATCCAATCTCACAGATTTCCGCGAACGCATCGTGCAGCTGTCACGAACCGCATTATATTTTTAGCGAGTGATATTACCTCGTATGGGAAACGGTTTCGTCATGATCGTCTCCGAAGTCGGCGGCAGCAGCCGTTGCGTCTCCGGCGACATAGCACTGGTGCACATGTTCAATTCATGTTTTTTACTCTCACAGTTTGTGTTGACGCCGCCGCGTAAACGCAGCGACGGGCCGTTGGACGCGTCCATTTGCGCGTGCTATCGCGACATGACTGGACTCGATTAGAGCTGTAGTAGCACTCGGAGCGGTCGGTTCGCTCGTCTTATATCAGCTGATTTTGTGGAGTTATTGGTTTAACGCGCGGGTGACTCTGCGCTTGTACAAATGCACGCTGCGCAGTTACAAATTGATTGTATGGGAACGTCATGCACACACGCGCGATGCTGTATGCGCCGCGGACGAGACTGGACCGAATTTCGGCAGAATGCCATAATGCGCGATAGCAATTCTCACGTCACCTTCTTGTGACGTAACCCGATTCACTGTCTGGATTGGAATCAAGGTAGGTTGCAATATCTATATGGCTGTGAATTTGGCGGGATTAAAAAAAACACATAAGTTTCCATGTATCTACATGTTATTGTCTTACTATTTCCTATACTACTTCATCATCAAATAGTGATCAACCTAGAAATCCTAATTTTATAATATTGACCACCTTGAATTGGGGCAGATACCATGCCTCCATAGAACATCGCGTGATACTTCATGCATGCGAATGCTACTGTGGTCTGTTCGATAAGTGGGTAAGCCGTAGTCCCGTATCCTTTTCCTCACCCTTCCCAGCTCTATTTTTTGTTTCCCTTGTCAATCCTCTTCTTATATCTATTAACGAATTGGCAGAGATACAGCCTCATGAGTATAAGTATAAGTGACGATCGCTTACCATAAGTCTTACCACACCACTAAAATATAATAAAATACGCTTAAAAATCTTTATTACATTTTTAATTTTAATGGCTTGCATAAAATTTGTTTTTTTTTTTTATATGCCCTCGGAGAATTCTGTTTATTACAAAACAAATTAAAAATACTCTACCGTACCAGGTGCATTTCAAGTAAGTATTGATGCAAATAAAAAGAATTAAACCTGGACACAATGAAACAATAGAATAGCGTTCCTCGATTCAAACCAATTGATAGAGTCTTATTGTCAATTAATAATTGTTAACTGCTTGTCTATTGAAACTCTACATTTTATGTAGAGATAGATAACAAAGTTGTCATGTTATTAATAAATTATTTTGTTAATTCTTACTGCTGGTTAGTAATTTTGTCGAAATTTGTATTTTAATTTTTTTTCTAATATAAAGATAATTATGTACATAGACAGGACCTGCACCTATCATCGTCCTAGCTTAAGTATTAAGCTGAAGAGTTTGTTAGTTTGTACGCGCTAATCTCAGGAACTTCTGGGCCGATTTCAAATATTATTTATCGTTGATTAAAAGCATGTTGCTGGTTCATATGTAAACACAATGACCTTATGATCTTTGTATATTGAAATATTTAGGTTTTGCTCGTATATGAGACTAAATTCTCAAACCAGCCGCGCTGGGTTCCGGCTGCTTGGTCTGCTTTAATCTGGAATTTCAAATTATCACCGTTCCTCACTCGCTTGGATCCACAAGGCGTTTCATTTAAATAGATTTAATTGTGAAAATGTTACATGTGGGTTTTCTGTCTCTTATTTTTCAATATTGATTTGGGATTACAATAGAAAGAGAAATGCTAACAGAAGAAAATTAATTTATAAATAAAATCAATACAAAAAAAGTGAATAAATAACTGTCTTTTAACAAAAGACGTAAACGAATCAGCTGTAAATAGTTAATGTGTGGTGATATTTATTGAATTTATTTCAATGAAAACCTTATACGGTTTCATAAGACGAAGCCTCCCAAGTATATTATGATTGCTGTTATTACAGACTTAACCAAGCACATATTCTAATGAATATAATTAAGTCGTGATATTTTTTCAAATGCAGATGTTTCAGTGGTGAGAACCTCGCACTTCAATATCGATAAGTCGGGGTTCGAGACCGGGCGAGCGTGCAGGAAATAAATTGAGTTTTCAATTTATCTACACGTGTAGATAACATCACCACTGCTTAAAACGGTGAAGGGAAACATCGTGAGGAAACCGGCATGTCCAAGAATCAAAAGTTCGACGGCATGTGACATCTTCCAACCCGCACTTGGCCAGCGTTGTGGATTATGGCCTAAACTCTCATAGGAGGCCTGTTTCCCAGCAGTGGGAACATATATGGGCTGATGATAATGATGATGATGATTATATTTTCATTAATGATAATGATTATTATACTTATATTGCTGGAATAGGTACATTATTTTCAAGATTACGTGCTAAATTTTAATTGTTGAAAAATAAGCATTAACATATTAGTAACTCTTAGAATGATCACAATCATTCATTGGTTTTGTATATTATAATTCTATCACAGTAATTATTATGTGTATCTTTCCATAATACTCGGGTACCTCCAGAAGGAAAGCACCCGATCTTTTGGAAGCCTTACGTGGGGACACAGGTCCAACACGCAAAGACTCTTTAGAGAATTTAATGTGTTGGGACACCAAATATATATGTTTATTAATATTATTATTGATAATAGTCTAATAGTCTATTTGAATATACCATTAGACTATTTATCAATATTGAAGCCAAATACTACATATTTCACAATTTTTTAATTATTTTTGCATAACAGTGGTGACATGTGAATGGTGTTTTTGGAAGTCGGTTAGGTTATAAGGAGGGAACATTTTTGTTTTTCTATGTGTTTGTAATATTTTCACACAAAAACTACTGGACCGATTTAAAAATTTCTTTCACTGTTAGAGAGCTGCGTGTCATGTATATTTTATTAGTAGTTTTTATCCCGGTGCAACCCGGGTAGAGACGGGACGAGAAGCTAGTTAATGAGCACAATATGTCTAGAGAGACTGCTGTCATTCTAAAGAACAATACTCATTGTAAGTTAACTCGGTTATTTCCTCTCGAGTAATACAAGCATGTATAAAATGTGATATTAAAATGATTCTATTCGTTATAAGAATATAAATATATCATACTAACTGTTCGTCCCGGCTTTATTTTTTATTCTTCGATTAGTATAAAACGTATACTTAAAATGTAATCGCACCTATTCCCCATACTTATATTTTCCACAGCTTCTCCTTGACCACCAGGTTGTCTGGAAGAGATCGCTGCCTTAGCGATAAGACCGCCTGTTGTGCTCGTAAATGTTCATGTTTTAGTGTATATACATATTCTTTGTTACTTTATGTTATCATTGGTGCACAATAAAGTGTTTTTGTTGGTTTGTTTTGTTTGTATACTATGTGTCCCCCACATCAGGTTTGCTGTGAAAAAGATCTCACGTAGAGCCAAGCTCCTGAATCTACACGGCCTAACTCGCTCCTAACCGATCCTAACTTCACATATCCTACTAATATTATAAATACGAAAGTTTGTAAGGATGTGTGTGTTTGTTACTCTTTCACGCAAAATCTACTGAACCGATTGCAACGAAATTTGGTATGTAGACAGCTGGACAACTGGAATAACATACAGGCAACTTTTTATCCCGATATTCCTACGGGATACGGTCTTACGCGGGTCGCAGCTAGTACTCTATATAAGCAAAAATGTATGGCATCGCCGTTTCACTACCGTCGTGGAGGTGATGAGAACAGTTTCTGAAGAGAAAAAACAGCCAACAGATATAAAAAAATCATAGCTGGAACCGCTGCAATGACGTAATTTTTCCTTTTGTTTTATATATATAGGTATACATAGTTGAAGGTGTGTGTTCCAAAGATAATGAATGCATATTTATAGTTGTTGACGCAAATGCACTTACCTACATAATAGATCGAAACAAGGTATGCTTGGCGCGCGGACGCCCATAATCATCTGTATGAAATAGATACTATGCAAGTATCCTAATCACTACATAGTAGAAAGCTTTAAAATAACGCAACAGATTTTGATGGTTTTTTTTAAATGGATAGAGTGATTCAAATGGAAGTTTATATGTCTATCTCATATATTGTTGCACCCGTGCGAAACCGGGGCGGGTCGCTAGTATTATTATAAACACGAAAATTTGTAAGTACCTATAGATGGATGGATGTTTGTTACTCTTTCACGTAAAAACTACTAGATCAATTTTAATGAAATTACAGTAATACAGCTTATACATAGATATACATCAGAATAAACCATGAGTTATATAAATACTTGCTATTGCCCATGGCTTGGTACGCGGGTGTATCCGCGCGGCGCAGTTAGTTGTTTATAATAATACTAGCTATGACGTGCGGTTTCACATGTAGGATTATTAATTGCAAGTGTGCATTTGTAAGTGCTTATTGGCCAACATTTCTGCGCATAGTGCTTTCCGTTTCGTGATTAAATTTCCTTTTGTTTGTCGTTTAAACTAGCCACCCGCCCCGACTGCCCACGGGTGCCTTATTAATGCTATACACATATTAACAATATAAATGTATCAATAGTATTATGTTATCTATGATCAATAGTACATCAACCTCATTTAAGGTGTGGTTAGCTCTAAGCAATATAGTATTATGTTATCTGTGGTAATAGAGAGAATTGTCATTGATCGCATAATACGATTGTGTTTTCAATAAGTAGCTTATTAAAGTAGTGACGTCATGGGAGTCCATTTTGTTTTTCCCGCTGTATGCATTAGCCATAGGGTGCCAATTGAGCTATGGAACACACCTATTTCATAGAATCTATATAATAAAATCAATTTGTTTTGTTTTACCCCACTCTCATCAATTACATAAAAACCATTTGCAATTTTTTTTTATAATTTGATGTTATAATAGACTAAATTAATACTAGGTTCCTGTACTTGGTTGCGGACGACCAACTCCCGTGGCCTTCCACTGAAGGGAAGGGCTCGACGGAACACAGTGGGGTTTTAGTCGGTGGGAACCCGACATGCAAGATTTTTCCAAAAAAAGAGGTCCTTATACTTTTTCACTTTTTTTAAATAAAAGCTACATTTTATCTTCTTTCTTCTGACTGTTCCCCTCTACTTTTAATGCGAGTTACGGCCAACGCTGTATTTAAGCCTTCTTGGACAAATGGGCTGTATCCAATATAAAAGTAACCTCATTTTAATACCTGTGGTATGACTAATACAATTGTATAATCATTTTGAACCATTTTTTCCAAACAACGATTTTTATTTGTGCGATCGCCGCGTGGTTACGATCACGTATCGATTAAACTTGAAGACGAAAGTTGGGGCCAGGCTTACGTGACCTATGCCTCGTCTATCAGTAGAACACTAATGTCAAAATCAGCACGGTCCGTAGTTTTAAGTTTTATATTATACTAGCTTTTCGCCCGCGGCTTCGCCCGCGGCTTCGCCCGCGTAGAATTCGCTTATATCGCGCGACATGGTAAGGAGTATTTTCTTCGCATTAAAAAGTATGGTTTGTTCTTTCCCACGTTTAGCTTCATCTTCATACCAAGTTTCATCAAAATCGGTTTGACAATAACGAACTTTCATACAAACTTTGGCCCGCTAGACTAGTAATACTAGACTACTAACGCTAGACTACTAACTAGGGCCCGATTCATTCCCTATGCACCAGGGCCCTTGTCCCTCTAGCTACGCCACTGTTCAAGACCTGTAATATATAATGATTATTTTAGGCTGTTTATTCAACAAAAATAAAATATACAAACAAAGAAGCTGAACCAACTATGAACATGTTTCCATCACTCCTGGATTCAGTACCTAAAACCAGGTCGCAATTCGTAAATGACCTGGAAATACCTGAAATTCCTGTGACGCCATACATCTGGACTCCTGAGGTGACCCCGAGGCTTAGTTTATCTTCACTCAGTGAAGAGGATGTGAGGACAGAGTCTTCAGCTTCCAGTCTAGCTCTCTCTAGGGCTATGACTGACTCGGAGATAGATTATGAGAGGTTTAGACGAGTAAGGTTCTTTTAGCAATTCTGGGGCACATTTATAGAAGAAAGCCATATACCCTCTTCTATAAATGTAATTTCATACTTTTAACTATATAAATATTGCAAATTAAGAGAAAATTCCTTCACCGTTTAAGCAGTGGATTATGGCCTGAACCCTCATAGGAGGCCTGTGTCCCAGCAGTGGGAACATATATGGGCTGATGATAATGATGATGATGAAGAGAAAATTCACAAAACATCAACTTAGTAGCTACCTACTTCTTTACCAGTGTTTTAATTATAACAGTTTTAAATAATTCTGTCGAGGAATTTTAGGAGTGTAATATGTTAAAATAAAATAATATGTGTTGGCATGAACAACTGTCATTTCTAGTTTCAGAAAAGAAGCCTCAGTGATCCGTGGTTGGAATTAAGGAAGGCTTTAAACTCTTTTCCACCTGGATATCTGGACTCGCTGAATAAGTAAGATTTCTTTTTATTAAACAGTATCTGAAAAATATAACATACCTATTTATATTCTACTAATAACACGCATTTCAATATTAATATAATATTTAAATCACTTTACAAGGTCGTTTATATAAAACCAAATTAGCTAGCAATATATCTTATTCCCATATCTTTTTCCTTACTCTTCCCAGTTCATTCCTTTATTTCTTTCGCCATTCATTTCTTAATCTTTTCCCATTTAAAGTGAGCAATACATTTGTAAAGGCGTAAGGTTACTTACGCCTCTCCAAATGTTCATGGGCGGTGGTAGCGCTTACCATCAGGCGACCCACCAGCTCCATTGCCGCCGACTTTGACTTAAAAAACATTAAATTAATCAATTAAAATATGGTATTCAATGTCAATTACCGAAGTAGTTTAAGATTTACCCAGTTAGGACTGTTCTATGATTGTTGTTGTGAATTAAATGTTAATAACTTGTTGTTATAACTTCAGTTTCAGTTGTCAGGTATCAGAATCAGAAAGCGTGGAGCGAGTGACAAGCGTGGGTAAGCCCAGCTACCATGAGGAATTACGATTGAAGATGGAAAGATTCTTCGATCAGGAGTGTCCCGTGTTCAGCCCTGATGACCCTGGGTATATCGCTTTACAGGAAGCTTTAGCTGATTCGGAGTTAAAGGTATCTATTTTCATTATGTTCCCAGAATGACGGAGGTTCTAGTCATGATGCTCTTTCTTTGTATATTTATTTTATTATTTAATGCTTATTTCTGCTGGCTTTGACCCGATGCTTTTTGTTACAAAAACAAAACACAGCACAAAATATAAAAAGCAAGTTTCGACCGAAAAGTTGGTAGCTAACTAGTGACTTAGTGCGTGTTGTAGCTAATTTCATTAAAGTGTAATTTTTCAGTATCATTTATCAGCATTTTCTTGCAAATAAAACTCCATTAAAACCGTAGATTTTAAAGATAATTGTTGATTTTAAAGACAATTATTGATAATAGTTAGTAATAGCCATAGTTTTGTTTATTAAAAACTAAGAAACTTGCATAGATGTATTATATTTTTTTTAACAATCGTATTGATTGTTAAAAAAATATAATATATTAACAGATATTATCTCAATAAATGAAATAAAATTAATGCTTGTGCTTAAGTTGTATAAATATCGTGTTCAATGACTAATCTAAATATAATAAGTATATAACTTTAATTTGACTAATTTATAAAAAAGTATTATAATGCATGATTCAGGGTTCAATATTCAAATTTCTAAGGAATCGTCACAAACTCGATGTGACTCGGTTCCAATACATTGACCATATGAAAACGAATTTCGCAAGATTTCAAATGTATATGACTCATACAGTAACGTGATTTCGTTATGTTTGTATATGTTTAAAGATTAGTAGTGCAATAATAAGCGCTATTGATCGGTCTGGTAAATATTTGAAAATAATTTTGACAGCTTTGAGAGCCTGTTATTTTCTCGAAATAGATATAATGAAAATCGTGGTTATACGAAATTTTGTTTGTGGTTTCACCATTTAAGTACCTGATTGATAATAAAAAAGAGATGTGAATATATCGTGAGTTAAAAAAGCATTGTATAGCTAGCCCCACAGCTTTCCTCGCATCCCTACACAAGTGTTTTGATTTATACGTCACTGAAAGACCATAGACATCTAAAATGTAAATGGGTTCGAATAATTTTATACAACAATTTTAACAAATAATATTGACTCTATTTTCGAGTATTTGTTTAACAAAATAATGGTTTTTGTTCACTTCCTAGGACTCGGATTTGGAGAGCAGTCTATCGTGAGGGATACAAAACTCTTGTTGGAGGGAGAATGATTCTGTAACGCGAAGTGCGTTTATTTAGCAAAGCGATTAAAAAAATAATGATAAAAAAAAACAAATATAGCCTATGATACTCACAGATATATGGGCTTTTTATTGATGAAATAATATTCAAAACCGGTTCAGTAACCTCTAACAATATTAAAGTTTATTATATAAATTGTATTTTATCGCATCGATCGCTTAAACGATACAATTACTAAAATAAATCCACTAGTCTTTAAATTTATGTAATAAATAGTTTTATGTTATATAACACATTGTTATAATTACACGTAATACATTGTTATCGTATATTGTTTTAAGACAATTATTTAATTAATTCCGAAGGGGATCGAACCCAGGACAGAACTTAGTATGTAAAACTAAAACATAGATACCCATTGTAAATTTTATTGTAAAACTTTATGAATTAACTAGCTGCGCCCCGCGATTTTATCCGCGTATCCCGTAGGGATAAAAAGTTCCCTAAATGTTATTCCAGTTGTCTAGCTATCTACGTACCAAATTTCATTGCAACCGGTTAAGCAGTTTTTGCGTGAAAGAGCAACAAACACACACACATTCTTACAAACTTTCGCATTTATAATATTATAGTAGGAGTAGGATAGAATAGGATAATAAAGGAGGCATTGAACACAGATGATAATAAATTATATTCAGTAGAAGTGTGTTCAAAGAAAATGAAACCAATGTCTGTGTAAAAAGTAGTTTTAATGGGAATGGCTTCCAACATCACAACAACTGTTTAACTGCATTGTACTTCAGTAATATTCGCTTTGATTACATAAATGTTGTACAACAATTAAACAAAACAACTTCATACGAAATACGCCATAGTGTACCTATAAAATTATACCAAAAGTTCGTGCAAAAATAATAATGGTAACTCTAGAATTTGAAATAAGAAC
The DNA here is from genome assembly GCF_012273895.1 of Zerene cesonia. NCBI lineage: Eukaryota > Metazoa > Arthropoda > Insecta > Lepidoptera > Pieridae > Zerene > Zerene cesonia. Next base: position 1,910,845 of record NW_024045134.1, on the reverse strand, counting down.
AAAGAGTGCATAGTTTTGTCATGAAGAATATTTAAAAATAAATTAATTTCTAAAACAAGATTTTAATTGAGAAATGGTTTCAAAATATTAATTTAATATCTACATGACGTATTTTGTATTTGTTACAGCATATAAATTTAGGTTTTAACTTAATACCTAACATATTATGTTACAAGTAACCAAAACATCGTAAACAATTATAATTTTTGTAATATAAAAAGGTTTAGATAAATTCAACTCAATTTTTCAACGTATAATTAAAAGATACATACAAGTAGTATTGCACATTTCATTTGGGATCCAATGAGATTCTTAGTTATTTTACAATTTTACAAGTAAGCAGGACGAATATATCTTCGAGTGCCCACTTTAACGGATTAGAGTGAAACAGCTATATAAAATCACTCTCGTTTAAAGGAATGTGCCGAAATTAAAAAAAAAAATTAAAGTATAAACGAAGCCCTGCTTTAAATTGTCATTTGTTGGTTATTTTTCAAAACACCATAGACAACTTTCGTCTGTACGAAAGGGGTATGTCAAGTAGACGATATTATGTACCGATTACCGATTTATTTTTGTTTTATCATAATATTTGAACCATTTATAGGGGAAAAAAAGTGGAATACATTAACTTCAGAACATTTTGCCTATTTCGAAAATTGTCTATGGCGAGCCTTTTATGGGATGGTGATCAATACTATTCAACATTGATAGAACACTTAAAGCGCTTTTTGTTGTCTAATCTCGCGTTTGTTTCTTAAAATGATATTTTGTAAAGCTTATATCTATTAGGATGACCCGAATCAGGAAGACAGAAAATTAAAAGTTGGTCAGTCTACTTCACATCAACATTAACCGCCAAACTTTTCATATTTCGAACACAATGTGACCATAGACGAAATATTTTTTTCTAAAGTAGGCTCCGACAAATAACTATTCTGCCTTTCTCGTCCGGTCCGAATAAAGCTAACCTTATATTTACTTATAGAAAAATATTGCCAATTAATTGAATAATTTGGTAACATAGCCTTAAGAATAAGTTATATATAGGCAAAATAACATACATTCGCTGCCCTATATCATGGACGTGCTTATAAAAGGCGATCTTAACCTAAAATATTACTTTAATATAAAGTAAAATAGTTATAATTGAGATTTGGTGAATAAACTAGCTGATTATAATTATTTAGTGGATACAAACTTCAACGGAATGTGTTATGAACATTGAAATGCTCATAGGGGAGACGTTCAAAGATCTGGCTTATCAAATAAGACAGCCTTCTATTTCAATATGCGAAAATCAATAATTGAAAAAATTAAAGTCTTATAAGAGATGCGAGTTGAAACAATGAAATTAATTATAAACTTTTAGTGGTTTTTAATTATTTTTCTCGATTAGTCACTTCTCTTATTTCTAACTTAAAATACAATTATAGGCTAGCAACATTGAACTGTGATATTCTTATTAAATGGCAAACGAAAACATTTATTGCCATATAAAGAAAATGTTGCGCCTCTGTTGTCTATGCTTTCATGCAATAATTAAACGTAATAGTTATTATAATTATGTACCATAAAATCACAGCGAAGGTATCACTGAATATAATATATAAAGAGAAAAATATTTAACACAACATCCGTGCAAGATTAACTAACATAAAAAGCCACACGTATTTAACTAAATGGTGGATTGCTTATAACTATTACATTACGACATGAGACAAAATAACGTGACATCGATTCGTTTAATTGGGATACATCAGACAAATGAATAAACCGTTTTACTTAAAAGTCAAACTGGTTTTATTTAAGTCCTCAAATACACTCATAGAGAGGTGAAAAGATTTCTTGTCTATGCATGTTTTTCGTGTGTGGTGGAATTCTGTTTCTTGTTCTTTTACAGAGGTGGTCTTACGTCCGCCCGTATGTAGTATACGAATGACAGACGTAGTAAAAATCTTTATATGAAAATGACGTATCTGATATGAGCTTAGAAATAATTGTCCGAACTGAAACCTTTTAAACTTACACATTCAAATGTGTAATTGAAAAATACCACATATAAACTCAAAACGAATAAGTTTTGAATAAAGAAAGAAAAATTTTTTATAAAATTATTTAACAACGCTATATTGAAGTTTTCTATGTGCGTTTTCCAAATTCCATAGAAAATGTACTTACTGTAGAACCATAGACAACAAACGACGTTTGAACAAGATGAATTGATTTGTGAAGAACACGAAGAAAAAGGGATATTTCTAGGACATGTTATGCATGACACAATTTTACAGCAGCTACGAACACTGTAGGTGTAAGAAAATACTAAAACTTACCTTTTTATAAAGCGGTAAAAAATACAGAGTACTAAAAAGCTACCATTGCCATGTGCCACTACCAAGCCGCAGCCACCGTGCAAAGTTATTTCCATGCAACCTGTAAACTGGTCTTAATACAATAATATTCGTTATGTACTGAAGTCTGAAACTAAAAAGGACCGGTAGTCAAGAAAAATATTGCAACATTCACACAAATTAGCAGGAGCAAGTACGTCTTTTAAATTGTTTTAACATTAAGGTGAAACATATCTCTAATTTCTAACCACTATTCAAATTTTTACGATGAAAATGATTCTTTTTAGCATCAGACCACAGTATAATAATTTATAAATATCAGTTAACAATAGGAATGCAACTACAACAATTTTACCGTTTACACTGCGTATTTATAACTACTGATAACAACACAATACTCGATCACGGTTGCCAGTTACAAAAACAATTTAGCAGCCCACAATATATTGTCGCCTATAAAACCTCCCATCGACCCAGTCTTGATTCTCGGGCTATCCTAAGTGCATCTAGATCTAGCGAAAACACCTAAATCTATTAACGATATATCTTTAACTTTTATCTAGTATTGTTTTCGCGTCAAATTTTATATCGACTGAGGCATTGACGTTACAAGCTTGCTATTAAACTCACCAATGACGAAAAATTACGGCCTAAAAGTTTGTATAAACAATGAAATAAACAAACAAAACCATTACACACTATATTCATGATATATTTTTGTATACGTGGAAAAAATATTCATTAAAAAAACGAATAGTAATAAATATTTTTATTTTATTAATTCAATCCAGATAGCATCGCTTGTAAAGATTGCCTGCGTCAAAAATTCGAGATTAAACACTACCAGTACCCAACATTTCACTGATAAACCGCTTAAATCTAACTCCTATAAAAGCACTTATCTCCAAATTAGTTACAATTAACAACGCTTCATTTGATATCTTATTACGCTCATACAAAAATAAGTTAATTACGGTTAAAACTTTTTTACTATTCCGTTATGAGGTGTACGATAGAAATTGACTGGCCTTTTTTAATAATGGAACTATAAACAGAGACAATAGAATGGTTTAAAGTTTAGGGACAGAATTTGCACAGATAATTAAATATATTTTATAAAAAAAGCTAAAGGAAATTCTTAATTCTAAATTCAAATATCATAGAAGAGAGTAGCATGTAGTATACAAGGGTTTATATAAGACTGTGCGTTTAATGGCGCACTAGGAGAGTATTTAATAAACATAGCTAGGAATTGTTTTGTGACACGCATAGAAGGTATAGTGTAGTGTAGTATGACCAGAATAATATCATTTAAGTTAATACAAAGCCAGCAAGATTATGAAAAACACCAGCACTGTTCACCAAATTAAATATTTATATTGCTTCATTATTTATGATTGGGAAAAATCCTCGATATGAAGTGGTTTAATTTAGCAAACAGCGGGCAATTTTTAATGGACAGGGTTAAAATTTGATATATTTTATATTCTTTATTCTAAGGCGCTTGTGATATGCTTATGACGTGTACAAAAATAATGCTCTACCAATTAATAACAACCACTTTATATAATATTACAATTTTATACTATTGAATGCACAAATATGTCTCATGATATCATACATTTTAAAATTTAACTTGTGAGCACATTTTATCTTCACTACTTGCAACATTTTCATCATATTGTCTCTGGTCGCGGGACATATATAAGCTGTGGTTACTCGGTCATTCGTTCACATTAAATTCTACTTACATTTTAACATCATAAGCAACAATGACACGAATACAAAAATATATAAGCATATCGTATATTATTATTAAAATAAAACTGCAATAATATTTGGAAGGAAAATAATCACAGTAAAAAATCACAATAAATCATCATATCAATCCATTCATTTGAGATCCATAAACACTTGTAAATCCATAACACAAGTATTACTATATATGTACACAGCTAGCAACATTAACAATTTATTGCGAACGGTAAGCAATATCACTAAAAAACCTCGTGCCAGGGTTGCCATCGTCGAAAAGCTGGATTGTACGTATTCATAACAAGTTGCAATCTTCTAATATATATGGCAGCCCCAATACTTAAACTTATGCTAAGTTCTCTCTCAGTTTTACAAGCTAAGCCCATTCGAGTTGTTTTTTAAATATGCCAAGTGTTGCTATATCGAAAAATAATTGACTGAATATTTGATTGACATTAAAACGTTTATAGGTAGACAAATTTTAGACATCCCTGTGTATCGTGAAATAGTATAATACGACATTTTAAAAAACGACTCGAAATGTATTAAAGTTATTTAAATTTCCAAAAAATCGTCAATCTTTAGGATATTCTATCCCCACCACATTACATTCTGATATGTCCATTTTTACCCTTGCCAAATGCTTTTTGGACATAAAACTCCTTATTCAATAACTTCGATAAGCAATGCTTATAACATAAAAATGAGAAACCAAATAATTTCTTAAACATTTTCAAATAAACGACATAATAGAAAGTAGCATCGCTCGCAAAGGGCATTGAAAATCCTGAATTTCTCCCATCGTTCTCGGATCATGACAATAGGCCAGGATCGCTGAGATAGAATATCCTAAGGTTGAGTATGGACGCGAATCAAACTCGCCTCGGTTTCCCGGGGCCGGGGCATTCCGCCGACTTGATGAATGCCCCACGCCCCTCCCTGGGCACGGGGTCGGTCTCCATGAAGCCGGGGTTCAGTATGATGTTAGGAACTAGCTCTATGACATCTGGCTCCTCAGTAAATTCTACATCGAGCAAGGCGGAAGGGCATACGTCATACATACCATAACCAGTGTTAGTGTCCCGCGGTCCAAGCGTGCGATAGAAGAGAAAGAAGAAAAAATTTCGAATGAATATAAAATGAATTATTAATTGAGTTTCGAGGTTATGCATCATGCTGTAGGGTGTTCACTCCTGTGTGCGGAGGATCGGGACAATGCAAGTAGTTATGCGAGTTGAGGTTATTCAGTTTCAATTGAGATTATAAAACGGGTAGCTGAAGAAGCAATAAGCGCTTGGAATATGATAAATGTAACTTTATACACCCTTAAAACTGTTTGCGTTTTTAGAGATTAAAAAAATAGCACGAAACTATTGAAATTTTTTTGCAAATTGCTTTGTAAATGGGCACCGCTATTGCTTCTTTAACTATTTATATAGAAAATTAGAAAAAAAAAAACTTGTATAAGAAACCTTACCTATATAGAAGTTGAAGTTCCCACAGGAGTGAACCATCCCATTTTAAACGATTTAAATTCTCTTTCGGATACAAATTAGTCATAATTTTGGGAATATTTAAAATCTATATCTAAATCTGCTGCAAAAAGTGTAATAATACTAACCTATCTATAACCTGCGCCAATAAAGAATAACAAAAAAGCTGTCTCTTTTACACTAACGAAATAAATACAGCACTATCTTGCTCTTACTTTAGCATTTAATTTTCTGATTTGTTCATTTATTGGCACGGGTCATACATATATAAAGGATGTCATTTTTTCTATGTTTTATCTTTTCTAACTATATGATATGGTTATGAATTTAATTATATTAATGTATATTGCAAATATATTTACAGGACATATATATATTATTTGTCACGTTACTCCGCCTCATGACTCGCAAATTATTCAACTTAATTCACTATTTTCACTTATACTATATTATTATGGTCGATTATATCTACGAAGTGTATAATAAAATCTATGAGTGTAAATATATTATAGAAATTCCTAAAGTTTAAAGCTGAAATGTGCATTCAATTATAGATTCTATAGTGTAGTAGGATAGATTTTGTGTGGAACATTCTATTAGGGACTTTAATATTGAAGGCTTGTCATACATTATCTTTGTTTTATAGGTACTTATAAAGTTATACGGAACAATAGACAAAATAATAACCTAAATTTAATTGAGAAAATAATAAATGTCTCATACAACTACAGCGTAAAACTTTTCCCAGTAATTGGAACTGGAATAGCGAATTAGGTATGGATTTTTCTTGTACTTAATGGAAACTTTTTTTTATTTCTTCCATGTGTTAAAAAAATTAAACCACAGACAAAATAAAAAAAAGTAGTGACTATGGGTTACTTTATGTTAGTTTAATGACTTTATAGGCAAACGGAAAACATTTTTTCAAATATTGCTTAATAAGTACCTAAAACAGTTTATTTTAATGTTGTCTTAGTTTCTTACAGGCACTACTAAGGTAATTCGTTTGCTAATAGATATGTGTAAAGTGGTCCTAAGCGATCATAAGACTTGGATAGATAAGTACCCTGGAAGCTAGTTAGTGCCAAAATAGCTCTTATCCTAATATAGATAGAGTCGAATATTATCTGAAACGTTAGCCATATAACTTCACTATCTGAAGTGGGTTTAAATCTTTATTTATTTATCGATTATGTTTATTGCTAGGTCCGTTTAAAGCTATACATTTTTTTGCAAGGCTTAATTGTTTTCTTACAAAAATCTAAATTTAAAACAAAAAAAAACTCTACACAAAATTGATTTTAACTAATAATTAATTTGGCAAGTCCGTCGTATACGCTAGTAAAAATTCCCCTACTTCTAGTTAAAACATATTTTTTCTCATGTCTGTGACATTGTTTTTTATATTTATTATCATCTAATGGAAGCATAAGCTATATCTGAACTCCAACACCCCAAAATTTATCACTAATCTAGCAAAAACTAGCGAAAAATATCAAGTTGCCAATGGACGGGTGTCCAGGCACAAAAAGGAAAATTTATTTGCAAACTACGATCGCTAGCTACGATATAATTGACTTTTAGTAGCCGTTGGTCCATGACTTACCTAAGAATATATTAAGAAAATGTGAAAAAGTTTAACAAATCTGATAAAACCTTAATATAAGCGTGCATTTAAGAGATACGCATGAAGGCACAACACCTCAATTAATGTCTATATTTAAACACGAGCAAAGAATTTTAATGTAAAAGTTGTCATTGAATGATAAAAAATCTCCAAACACAAAAAAAATCTCCATTAGTAGATCGTTAAAAAGTGTTTTACATAAAAAGTCACATCTTTTAAATGTATTGAAATATCCTAATAAATAAATTGGAGAATATTTTGCCGCAAAATATATAAGTATATATTGGCACAATTGTCATTTTAGTACTATAAAGAAACCTGCAAAAGCGTGCATTTTATCAAAAGGCTTAATTGAAATTTCTATAGAACATATATATGTATTATATTTCTTAGTAACTCGTAAAATATATTAAGATATGTATTTAATATGTTATATGTCGTGTTATATTTTATTCAATTTTGAATAAACAGACTCAAAACGTATTGCGCGGCGCAGTGTCACGACACGATGGCGTGACAAGAGATTTACCGTGACAAGAGAATTGACGTGACAAGATAGTTGAGGTTTGAGGAGGTGACAAATGGTTTTAATTGATTGCCCGCGTTGCGATTTGACGTAATGACAATTACACACAACCGACATTCAACCTTATTTAAATGGCGATACTACTTAATTTCGATTTGACTATTGCTGTTTTTTATTTTTAAATAAAAAATAACACGATGTATGCCTAGTTAGGTTTGTGCCAAGAACCTTCTATAAATTTAGTACCCTAGGTAAAAATATAATAATTACTTGCTAGTAATATATTTGCATTGCTTTTGTATTGCTCATTTTTTTATTGTTCTTGTATTTAATTCTAGAAAGAGATAAGTGCCATCTACCATCTAGACTATAACAATTGTCTATTACAGGCGAAAATGAGTCAAAATCAACCATAGACACTATCTATGATTGATATGGTTTTTATTAATTTATTTTGCGCTTTTAGTGGCAAAAGCCATTTGCAGAAGAATTTAATGGAATGTTGCCATTAAATAGAACTACCAACTTATGTACGTGTATCTTTTATTAAAGGCTACCCTACATTCATCTTAGTTATAGAAAAAAACATGGCGGCTTGGCTCTACACTTCCTACCATTAAGCGATTTTTTTATATTTTTTTTTTGCTTATATTAGATATTGTAGTATAATCTATGAACAATAACCATTTAAACACAGCAATCTATGTTTATTTCTAAGTTCTCTGGTAAAATCTTGGTATCTTCATATTTAAATGTGATAAATCCAATTGCATGATTAGGGACGCTACACCGGATATCGTGGTCTCTACCATTAATTATTGCTTGTTTAACTTAGATATATAATAAGGGTAGCTACTATTAGCAGTAGCTAGGTATAAAACAAGAAGTAGAGTCTCGGCAGCGCATTGAGCCCGAGCTGTGGCACTTGTAAAGACCAGGGTCTGTGGCGTAGCTCTATCGCCGTCTAATTACTACGTAGAAAACAGGAAGGAGAGTCACGCTGTATGCAGAATCTATGTAGCTCTATCACCTCACCATCTCTACATATGTAGAGTCTATAGCACTCTACCCCTATGTACCGTCTAAATAAAAAGGTAGAGTCACACATGTAAACTCTACCGCTCCACCACCATCTCTACATATAGAACAGGAAGTAGAGTCGCGGCAGCGGGCGGGGCTACATCCGCGGCTCACCTGAGCGCCTCCACTCGCGGCAGAGCACCGCGCACGTGCCCGCCGCGAGCACGGCCAGAGTGCCCATGACGACGCACACGGCGGCCACCCAGGTGCGCGTGTCGAACGTCTCCGCGCCTTCCAGGAAGTGCTTGTAGAGCTCTGTGGATGGTATGTACGGATAGATTATTGTTTATTCACTTTTAGATCGTTAGAAAATCTACTTTCATAAGTATGGATGGATGTATGAACGTACGCTAGAGTACTTTTTGTCCGGGTGCCACGTGAATGACATAATAAAATGTGCAATTCATAACAATAGAAATTGTTTCATGTGTCTTAATATAGTTTAGGTTCCATTTTATCACTACATTAGTGATAAAATGAAATTATTTCAGTCTCTTTCGCATTTTCCGACGGAAGACAATCCAATAAATAGCTATATATTCTATAAAATTTAGTTAGAACCGATGTACTAGGTACATATTTATAATGTTAGTAAAGCATAAAATAAAAAATACTTTCAATTTACTTCATTTAGAGGTGTTTTTAACCTTGGAACACATCAGACAAATACAACATCATTAGTAACCACAGCAGCCATTACCATGGCAACAGAGCAACACTCACCAGCCTCCTGATCGCTGAAGAGCGTAGTGGCGAGCACCTCCACGGGCGGCCCCGGGCCAAGTACGTTGTTGGCCCACACTCGGAACCAGTATGACGCGTTCGGTTCTAGGTGATACACGTCTATCTGCCGCTGGAATTAAACACACATCCATTACAGTTATTGAGATGGATCTATGTATGTGCTGCTGGAATATTCCTGACATCCGTTAGATATTTATTTTGTTTTTTTTTTTTTAATTTTACCATTAATATAAATTGCGCCACTTTACCGTCTAGACATCTTCATATAAGTCATATCTACCATGGTTTCTATCTGCAAAATTGTAAGAAAGTTACATAATTATGGCAGTTTTATTGTAACTTTATCAAGGTAGGAATTAAATAAAATTAAATTATAATCATTTCCATTCCTATAAATTATGCCCTACAAAGCCTTACATCAATATATATAACAAGAACGCTAGGCACACTTACCGAATTAGGGCTGATATGGTTCGGGCTGATCGGCCTCCACGCCTCCAGGCTCCCGTTGACGGGCATCGCGGAGCGGTACTGCGCCGTGAAGTCTATGATCGGATGTCCACCGTCACCGGCCACGTTCCACAGGATGATGGCGAGGATAGTAGACGCGTGGACCGTCACATTCACTAACGGGGGAGGCTCCGCTGGAAGGTTGAAGTTATCGTGAGGAACGTTCTATATATTTCAAGGGATTGGTCTAAAATTTTGAGTGGTTTTGTGGGGAGGAGGTCTAAAATTGTGGAGAGCTAGTGCGTTTCACTACTTGATCTCGGGAACTACTGGTCCGATTTGAAAAATTTAATTTATTCACGGGGCGGAATTCGAACCCACGTTTCTTGCCTAACCGTAGTAACGCCTAGCCTCTCGGCTCTTTTTTTCTATTCTTTCAAAAAAATTTCTCATTTATAAAAGCATTTCAATGCTATAAAACTATAAATTACATTATTTTATTGTTAAATAGGCCATCTATGAAGGGAGGCTATAGGCCATATAAAATTATATAAAATGAAATATTTCATCAATATTTCCCTCTTAGTTTTCTGGATCGGTGAATCCGATGCAATTACTTGTACAGTTAAGAAATTTGCTCGATTGTTTACCAAAAAATTACTTAAATTTAATAAAAAACATTTCACATATAAAAAAGAACCTAAACAAGAGTATATATACGAATGCACCAAAAACATATTTCAGCAGCGAAATATCGACGTCTCTCATAATTAACGAGGTAGCGAGAGCTACTCAAAATTCGTTAAGCATAGACGTACTCGCTGCATTAATTACTACTGCTATACAAAACCCACACCGAAATAATAACGATCTGTTTAAATGTACTGGCGTTTTTTATCTGTGCTCAATATAGAAGCTGGCCCAAATTAAAAAAAAAGCCAAATTAAGCGCGAACCGGACAAGTTGAAAATAAAATCAATATAAAAGTATACAAAAAATTCGATGCGAACAGTTATTTATTGGTCCTTATAAGGAACAATCTTTTACGATTAAGAGCAACTGCAACGTAAAATTGTTATCAATCGACTTGAAAAAAAGGAGGAGTTGTTATATATATTACTAGCTGTGCCCAGCGGTTTCACCCGCATAAGTCCGTATCCCGTAGGAATATCGGGATAAAAAGTAGTCATTATGTTATTCCACTTGTCCAGCATTCTACGTACCAAATTTCACTGCAATCGGTACAGGAGTTTTTGCGTGAAAGAGCAACAAACGCACACACATCCTTACAAACCTTCGCATTTATAATATTAGTAGGATAATTCAAGTGTATTTTTTGTGACTCTCATAACTTTTTAGTTGACGAATCGATTTTTATGTTTAGTTTTTTTATTTAAAAGTTGATTCATGCCTTGCGGTCCCATTTATATTTGGTCTCATATTGACAATTTTAAGGTTAAGTTTAGGCTTTAGTTAATGAATCATTATTTTTAACCGACTCCCAAAATGTATTTTTTAAACTAAAAAACTTCGCCCTCAAATTGTAAAAAACTGAAGCAAAAAAGGATTCATCAGAAACGGTTCACAAATTCGAAAGCTCCGAGGCAAAAAAACATAACCGAATTGAGATGCTCCTCCTTTTTGCAGTCAGTTAAGTGGCCAGTGAAAGAACAAAACATCCATTGATTGCGAAGTGGATTCCGTCACCACACACAGACTGTTCCGTCCACGTTTTACAAAGACACCTTATATCCTTGCTTTGGTAACAATGCTGATCTGTCGGATGCAGAGTAGTGGAACAAAGGTGAGGCCTTACCCTACTTCCTACTAATATTATAAATGCGAAAGTTTGTAAGGATGTGTGTGTGTTTGTTGCTCACGCAAAAACTACTGAACCGATTTCAATGATATTTGGTACGTAGACAGCTGGACAACTGGAATAACATACAGACAATTTATATCCCGATATTCCTACGGGATACGGACTTGCGCGGGTGAAACCGCGGGGCGCAGCTAGTGTCCAATATAATTACTAGTGGGACTGAAAGCGAAATAAAACGTTTAAACAGAGAACATCAAAATACAAAGACAATTTAAAATAATACCACATTATTGCATGTAAATGACGGAGTAATGACGGGTTTCGGATAATGCGACGTTGCATAATGAACGGATAGTCAATTATTTACCGTCCCATTGCTGATGCGTTCTAGAAACCACTAAATATGCAATTTTATATCTATTTATGTACACAGAATTGCATTCATTTCGATAGATAGGAAGATCTATGGCTAAAGTCTGATGCTGTATCTGAGATTTCACTGAGCGCGATTTTTTAGAAGATGAGTTCACTCTATGCTCGAACCTCCAGATCGTACTCATCTTTAATAAAATTAGTAGGATAAGGTTAGGATATGACAATATTTGAAGTGAGATCTACCAAGGAGAGATAGAATTTTCGAAAACAGTTCCTGTTGGACGCAAAATCATGTCAATTCATATTTTCTACAAAAAGTCCAGATCACAAAATGGGACCAAATGACAACAATTTTCTATCAAACACAAAAAGAATGGCTTGAATCGGTTGATGACCCAAAGTTATGGGGGTAATAAAAACAAAAACATTCCCATTGGGAACCTTCCTTCGTTTTTAAGAACGTCAATTGAAAACGTACAAAACAGGCCTGTTTGCTTTTCACAGACAGATAGAATAGAGAACTCAGAAGTCTTTAGCGTTCTTTTTCAAACTCATTTGAAGCATAGATGTAGCTCCCGCAGTGAATCCTCGTGTAAGGGGTATCGATCGTAGTTTATCATTGCAGGCACAGGGCAATTGTATGCAAATTCGCGTCAAGCACGCAAGGGCCCACTGTATTTGCATTCACTTATCCGTATTTTGATTTGGCTGGATTTCCATTCCACTCTCTGTCCTACAAAGATTCTCTTCAACAGAAAGCGAATGCAGTTATACGTTGATTTTCTTTGTTTTCCAGAACATACCAAATTTAATAAATATTCACTTCCATGATAAAGGGGAGGTAATTTAAAAGGGTAAAAACGTGAATGCAGTTCGTCGATTTTGCTTTGGCTGGATTTCCATTCCATTGCCGGCGTTTGAGTGCATGTTCATTTATTCATAAGCTGGTTAACACTGTGTGACTAGAGTACTTGAATCAGGGTTTAGGGAATTTCCTGAAAACGTATATGGGCATTGGGATCAGGGTAAATTACAAGCCTACCCAAAAGGTTTGGGTTTGATCCCATTACTAGAAAATGTTATATGAATATAGAATCATTTTGCGGACAGATATCCCTACTAATATTATAAATGCGAAAGTAACTCTGTCTGTCTGTCTGTTACGCTTTCACGCCTAAACCACTAAACCGATTTTGATAAAATTTGGTATGATGATAGAACTGAACTTGGGAAAGGACATAGAATACTTTTTATTGCGAAAAAAAGACAAGGGGTTGAAAGTTTTTATGGAAGTTCCTTATTGTCAAACATAAAATCATGTAAGATTCTTTCGCACCTAAACCACTTAACCAATTTTGACAAATAGTCCAGACCTTGGGAAAAACTATAGGCCATACCAAGTCGCGCGATATAACCGAATTCCAAGCAGGCGAATCCGCGGGTGGGAAACTAGTAGGCTATATATGTATCATGTGCAAAACCGAAGTGGACCGATAATGAAATATTACCTAAAAGCAATAAAAGAAATCTCATCCATCTAACGCTGATGGACCAACATCGATCCGTGCAACAGAAAAAAATATTTTCATCATACATTTACTCCTAATTTCAATACTCTCCCCAGTTATCAAAATAGAACAGTTAGAACATTTTAATCACGCTAATGTATTTCTGTTTACGGATCGATACTAAAACATTCGTCCGCAAATCGTGCGCGTGGAAAGGGGAAAGGTACCCTCCCTTCTGGTCTTGTTTACTTGACGACACACCGACGCTGTCGTCGTAGCGACGATTTTAATGGCTATAAGTTTTATTATATATACTTTTTGGTGATATTTCTTTATTATTTTTTTATGTGATGGTTGGCGATGGAGCTGGTGGGTCGCCTCATGTATGGTTATACTGTCTGACAGTATTTTAACTTCAAACAAAGTGGCTGGTGGTAAGCGACCTGGCTTCATTCGTATCGAAGCGTGTTCGACTCTCACTAATTCCATTGGTATTTTATTGGTATGGTTAACGGTATATTAGATATGCCTATTTCTATGGCAGAAGTCATTATTTTAGTGCTTTTATTAGCGCTATATGAATTTTTTTTAAGAAATAAAAAAAAATTATCACGAGGCGGGATACGAACCCGCGACTTTTGCCATACCGTAGCATCTTCTAGCCTCTCGGCCACCCGTGATCCCGACTATGGAATCGAATTTCTTCCACTCTTTCGGTTTTATGTGCCTATATCCATCTATTTAAATGATCTTACAAAAATACATTAAATGAATGTACCCCATGGACCTTAAATGCTATATATAGATAAGGATGGTTCTCATAGAGGAAAATCACGTTCCATGGGCGAAGCCAGAGCGGACCGCTTCACACTTGGCCATTTATTTATATGTATTTGTTTGAGAAATATTACCTACGTTGTATGTGGACAACTGTGTCATAGACAGTACCGTGTTTGCATTGGACACTTATATAAATATTATACGGAAATTAATCGTTTTTTTTATTTACTCATAATGAATAACGGTAAAGGTAATAATATTATATAGTATATAATACATTATATTATTGGATTTTTTCATCGAACAGGTTTTGAATTTAGAATATGATCTAGTAAAATAAAGTTGTAAAAATACTTTTTAACTTATTTCATGTTCATTTTGCTATTAATGAAGGTATATTATTTATAAATAAACTAGCCATTCGTCCCAGCTCCGCCCGGGTTAATTCGAGATAAAAATCAAATCAGCCTACTATTTTTTCGCCCGCGCCTTGACCAACTTGGTCAAATGAAAAGATAAGCAGCCACGGGGTTTCCCAAATAGTTCCTGTGCTCGGGGAATTTCCGGAATAACCTATCCTATGTCTGTCTCAGGTAATCTATTTCGATACAAAATTCCATCCTAATCGGTTCAATGGTTTAAACGTATAAAGAGACGGACAGACACATTCACTTTCGCATGAGTAATATTTGTAGTTATGACACAAATAACTTTGACTTGAGAAATTCATTTATAAAGCATTTCAATGCTATAAAACTAAAAATTAAACTTTGACTTTCTATAGATAAATGATTTTTCAAAAACGCTTCAGTACATCCAGAGTTTACCTCCTATGACGTCATAAACTCATAATCTAAACCTATGCATCAATGCACACTTGATTCGGCCACATTTCTCTCGTCTGCAGGCCATTGATCCCAATAGCCACACGATAACAAGATAGACCCTGTATCTACCAACACGTGGTCAGCGATAACTGGCTGTAAACCAGTTTCAGCATCGTCTTAATTGGAGACAGATGTCCCATCAGGAAGCATAATTGCTTTTATTGTCTTTAACCAAAAGCGGCTAGCGTCGCGCGGCCTACCTCAACGTCTAATGGCCAGTTAAGGTCATTTTAGCAAAGCAGACACCGACACAATTTGATGAATGTTTTTATGAAGACTCAATGTCCTAAGGAGGAGGGAGTAAGGACCTCTATAAATTTGAGTGTTTGGGGCTAAGTTGATGACAAAACACGTGCTTTGAAGAAATCACTTGTATTCTCCATAGTAAGCTGAGAAGCTTTGAAATATTTTATAATAGCCAGCCACACACTACCAAATAAATACCAGTGGTACAGTTTTCGCGATGGTTTTAAGTGGTTTTAATAATAATTATAAATCAAAAAACTCAAAGTATCCGACACAAAATGTGTCGGAGGGGACGGATGATAAAGGTGATGAATATTGATTCTATCTTTTGCCCCCGTTGCCTGGAAGAGGTTACCATAAAGTGAAAATGCCTAAAAAATATACTGTATCTTTGCAAATAAGTAATATTAAAGTTGTATATATGCTCTGTAGCGAAAACATTGCTTGCGCGATTCAGAAACGTGTCTCTACATTTACATAATATATCCATACAGAACACACGCACTTTTAATAACATCTTATCATCTCCACGCCTTATTAATTACAAACTCTAATCCTAATAATATTATAAATGCGAAAGTTTGAGAGGATATGTGTGTGTTTGTTACTCTTTCACGAAAAAACTACTGAACCGATTGCAATGAAATTTGGTAAGTGGATAACTGGAATAAATAAATGTTTGAGTTTGACTTGGAGTTTTTGAGTCTGAGTTTATGTGCCGACTATCTGCCTACAGCCATCATTTGCCAGGGTTACTTTTCAAAGCGTTGTTGATTTTAACGAAGGGTATCGTATTGCGACTAAGTAATTAGGGTAGACCCCCCGTTTCATCGAATCAGATATTTCGTGCTACGCCTCGATCATACAAATATGAGTTTGTTAGGTTTTCGTTATTCAATCGCACAAAACATTTATATCTTTTTGAAAGTCTGTGTGTGGGAGTGAAATTCCTTATTGAGGAACTAGCTATTAACCCGTGTAAGTCCGTATCCCATAGGAATATCAGGATAAAAAGTTGCCTATGTGTTATTTCACTTGTCCAGCTATGTACATACCAAATTTCATTGCAAACGGTTCAGCAGTTTTTGCGTGAAAGAGTAACAAACATAACATATACAAACATCGATCCTCACAAGCTTTCACATTTATAATATTAGTGGGATAAGATGTTTACTTGCAAATAAATGAATTATGAATTAAATGTCAATGCCCAAACGCCTGTCCAAAAGGTCCTTGCGATTTATTTTTTCCATCGTGCATCATACCAAAAATACCCGTATACATTGATATTTTTAACAGCAAACTAAAACGCCTTCAAACTGTCGAAACTAGAACAAATTTAAATATGACCACACGGGAGGCAACACTTTTCAAATAAAAAAAAGCATCATTAAAATCGATTCAACCAGTCGAAAGTTCCGAGGCGTTCGCCTTAAAGGTAAGATCAACAAAAACAATCATTCGATAGAGGTGGATGAAATAGAGAATATATGAATTAAAATTCTATTCCACACAAATATTTCTAAAATTTTAGAGAAGAAGCGAAAAATACATATGATCGAACACGCTCAAAACAACTGGAATTAATACACACTAAAGCATCAGAATTTCAAGAAAACATTGTTTATAAAAAACACCCAACACTACTCGTTTTATTAAAACTCTTGCATTCACCAATTAAGTGCGGCAAGCGGCCCCAACGACACTACAGTCCGCAAAGATATGCTGACACGGCTTTCCTTGGAAACTGTCGTCGCTTGAGCGAGCAAGGCATTAATATTATATGAGAGAGGATATTGTTTAGTAACTAGGTTTAATTTTATTCATTTTTATCCACATTAACAGAAAAACACATATGTTATCACTACATAGCTAAAAAAACAAAGTCGCTGTCTGCCGTCTGTGGGCCTGTATCTTTAAAATTACGTAACAGATTTTGATGGGGTTTTTTTTTTATTGGATAGAGTATTTCAGGAAGGTTTATATGCATAATAACATGGAAAAAACCGAAGCGGGAAGGCGTTTGAATTAATGTAAACGTGAGGTTAAATTTTATTCTTCTTTTTAATTACGAAAAGACAATATTGAAGGAGTTTCCGGAAAAGTTTAACGTATGTTATAATATTCTGAGAGTATTCTATTAAGATAAAATCTTCATTTTTTCCCCAAGTTGGAACGGATAAATTGTATTGTATTGAGCAATGGAGACATTTTATTTTTAAAACGTCCCAAATACGAAGGTGGTTCTTAGTACAGCTATATTTTTTTGGGATTTTTATTGAAGTGAAACTTCTTTAGAATCGTTGCGATTTCAAACCTGATGCAACGGAAAAAACGACAGGTAAGAGACACAAATACAAAAATGTGTGGAATGAAGCCGGCAAAGAATGAGACAGAAATGTACATACTATTTTATATTTTATATATATTCATCTCATTCTATTGTCGATTTACTGAAGTTTCACTTCTATCGTGTGTCAATCGCACACACATTGCATATGCAACTTACTGACCCGGTAAACGCTGTTCTGCCTTACTCTTATCATTTAGGGGTATGAAAAATAGATCTTGGCCGATTCTCAGACCTACCCGATACGTACACAAAAAATTTCATAAGAATCGGTCCAGCCGTTTCGGAATGAGTTCGGATACTAAAACTGTGACACAGGAATTTTACATATAAGAAGAATATACATTTGCTAATATTCCTTATCAGAAATACTTTGTTAAGAAATAGAGACTCATGCAAGATGCAAAATAAACTACATACGAATATATTGAAGAAAAAATAAAACACGTTCTGATAAACGAGATGATTATTTAACATCGAATGTGGACCGAAACGTGATTTTACGTTTTGGTTGAAAATTGATTTATATTTCGATAAGAAAAACTATTAATTTATTAGTAGTATACCATAACTACTCCACTTATGTATGGAAATTGGGATATCCAATCCAATATTACATAGAGGATATTCTATGTGTTAACTTTTGTATTTTTGTATGTTTGTAACGTTTTCACACAAAAATCACTGGACCGAATCCAATAATACTTTTACCGTTAGAATGCTGCAACTTCACTATGAGTGACACAGGCTATATGTGTAGCACGGGTGCAGACGGGGCGAACAGCTAGTAATAAATAAAATATTTCGTTATCCGGTTTGTAGCCGACCAAATTAGTAAGTACCCCACGGTTTTACCCTTGTAGTACCTGATAATATATAGCCTAAAGCCTTCCTCAATTAATGGGCTATCTAACACTGAAAGAATTTTTAAAATCGGACCAGTAATTCCTGAGATTAGCGCGTTCAACCAAACAAACACACTTCAGCTTTATAATATTTAGATTTGGTACTAATTGGCAATCAATAACAATCAAAGAGACAAAATCGTTTTTTATAAGGCCTCAAAATATGTCATCTACTGCATTAAACAATTGAAAAATGTATGGTATGAAACGGAATAGAGGAAGGTTTTTGATTCAATATAAAATATTTAACAATATTTGAAGTTTATTGTTTCGCAGCGGGAGTTTAGCGAGATTTTATCTAGTATTAAGAAATGAAATCCTTTTTAATTAAAACCCGACTTGCTCTGAACGAATTCAAACTTATTAAATATTATGTAGGTCAAGTATTATCTCTAGAGATATTTATGTATTGTGTATATTTGTTTCTTCCGTTTACTTGCGAATGGTAAATAAGGAAAAATATAAAAACGAATTTAAAACGACTTCTTTTTATTTTTCACACGATATCAAGTAACTAAATAATCAGTTATTTTTGGTATTTTTTCGTATTAGACATTTAACTAAGGATACTACAAAAGTTAAAATGATACACGCACACACATATACAATCAACGAATAAACGGTCTCGAACGGCTCTGTTGTTACACGAGGCCGCACGCACACATGCGTGCGTCATCGCTCGGAAATAAGAATATACGATTTACTAAAAATCTGTTGATTGTAATAAAAAAATTAATCACTATCGAATAACTATGTTGTTCGAAGAAACATTTGTCAAACAATCTGAATGATGTTTGGTATATTAGCATGGTTTTTAATCGTTAAAAGAAATCTTAACAGGTATCTTGGTGTGTTTTTCTTTCGTATCAAATTAGCAGCATTACTTTTTCAACACACTATCTAATTTAGATATTACCGACTTCTTGAAGCATATTATACACTTTTTTTATTTGTTTTGGTAATGTACGGGGACCATATGCTTTTTAAGCATTATAAGACACGGCGGTTTCACCCACGTAAGTCTGTATCCCTGTCTGTATATTTGGGATAAAAAGTTGCCTATGTGTTATTCCAGTTGTCCAGCTGTCTCCGTAACAAATTTCATTGCAATCGGGTCAGTAGTTATTGCATGAAAGAGCATCAAACACACACACATCCTTACAAACTTTCGCATTTATAATATTAGTAGGATATGATTTTTAGCTCATGTAGTCTACTTAAGGGTGGAAACAATAGACTGGCGTTCGGCCTTATATACCTAGTGCATAGAATTTTATAGTCATTGATTAAATAGGTTTAGCTAAAGCAGAAAATCAATAAAACTAGAAAAATATATAAACAATCGAGAGGTGTATACAGCACATTTCATCAGGTCATCAAGCGATAATAAATATTTCATTGTGGTTAATATTTTATAGCTTATTACAAGGACATGCATATAATATATTTCACATAATACTATCGCTGAAGAATAAACACAATGTCATTAACATGCTATTGTTTTACAGTATTTATTGTTTATTTATATCTTTCTGACGACTTTGTTTCGTTACCAATGTAAATGTTTATTGTATATTTTATACTATAATTTATTTCCATGTGATATTTAGATTAAAAAGCAGTGGTTGCTCAGTGGGACCTCGTACTTAAATCGAAAGGTCTGCGCTTCCAGCGGATCGAGGATGAGAAAAAGGATTGATGAGGGAACTAAAAACGACCTGGGAAGGATAAGGAAAACGGATACAGGCGTCCGGCTCCCCCACTCGCCGTAGGTAACACAGTAGCATTCTAGGGTGTGGTACCTTCCCCAATGGGAGCTGATCCGATTCGTACCGAAGTATGCTCTCCGTAAGAATAATTGACTTGCCCCCATTTGACTTACTTTCTATAATCTACATTAAAACAACAACACAAGTCCGTTAAATCATATTGTCACTTCACATTCCCACTCGTTAGTACCACCGTAACCATTCGACATTGACCCCATGTATCTGACAACCCACAAATCAGTTGCCGGAAGTGGATGCATCGCGGAGCTCTAAACAAACTGGCTGAGATAATGATAGTCATTATCCGACCTTCGCGTCAGTCGTTACGGGTTCTATGCATGTGAAAATTGCAGTGGTGGACGGGCGTTTTTTTTTCTATTTTTAGCTTGTATTCTTTCTAACTGATTGTGCAAAAGGCGGTTATCATTGAAATGTATTTGTTTAAAATGCATTATTGCTAAGATTTACAAATGTAAACGAAAAACTTAAAAGGTAAAGGATTTTACTTTATATTAATAATATACTAATAGTACTAAAATAAAGTAAAATAGCTAAAAGACAAATAAGTTCAAGAGTTGGTTTGTCTGTTTCAATGCGCTTATCAGAAACTGCTGGTCCGAATTGGTAAATATTTCCACTGTTAGATTATTATTACGACGTGTGTTAAGCCGTGGGGCTCAACTAACATAATATAAGTGCTTTTAAATGTTATAGGTGCTCGGACAATATATAATAAAGTAGCAACTACAAAGAATAAAATAGAATAAATAATTAACAACTACAGAGTTTCTTGCCGGCACTTCTCTGTAGAAACTGCTCGTGTATTGTTAGGGTTGCTTGGTAGAGATCGCTACCTAGCGATAAGGCCGCCCTTTGCTATTTATTTTATATATATATATATAGATAATTGTACGCCTGTTTATTTTTTGTTTTTGAACGCAATAAAGAATTTTCATTCAAACATTCAAATTGCTTTCCGAACCGGTGGTAAATGTTAAAACTATGTAATGACGATTCAAAAGTGCTTCTATAAGAAGTCTTATTGAATAAATAAATGTTTGAGTTTTTGAGTATAGAAGGAAATTCTAAGAATAATAAACCAGATTCAATACTGAGATCGAAGCACTCCACACTTCTACATTACTTTAGAGATCCACTCATAATATGTCACGTCTTATGTACCTTTGAGAACTATATATATATAATATATTCGACATTTTAGTAACGCCCTGGCTTCCAGCCATATAAAATACGTTAAACTCATAAGAATTTATCGTCCTCTCGCGTTGTTATCGCTCGAATGTAGACAGACCTCTTTGCTGGCTTAATTTTCAAACTTTTTCTTCGATCGTCCACTTCTACAAGCATTATGTAGTCTATACTATAGACTACTAGCCATTGTTGATCAGAGGCTATCCACCACAAAAATCCCTACTAATATTATAAATGCGAAAGTAACTTTGTCTGTCTGTCTGTTACGCTTTCACGCCTGAGCCACTGAACCGATTTTGAGAAAATTTGGTGTGAAGATAGAACTGAACTTGGGAAAGGACATAGGCTACTTTTTATCGCGAAAAAAGGGTAGTAAGGGTTGAAAGAGGGGATGAAAGTTTGTATGAAAGTTCGTTATTGTCAAACCGATTTTGATGAAACTTGGTATGATGATGGAGCTAAACGTGGGAAAGAACAAAACATACTTTTTAATGCGAAGAAAATACTCTTAACCATGTCGCGCGATTTAAGCGAAATCTACGCGGGCGATATGCTAGTATCTTATAAAATCGTCAGCAGTTCCTAAGATCAGCGCGTTAAGCTGTGCAGCTTGTATGCGCATTGACACGAAGTCTTACAGATGGACTTACTTCTGACAGTGACGTTAACTCTATCAACGAAGGAAGTCTCGTTTTCCACACCGCACTCATACAGGCCCTCGTCTTCCACGCCCACTTGGGGCAGGAGCAAGCTGCCGTCCACCTGGGGAAATGGAACGATTCATTTGGTTAGACATATGTGATTTCTGTAACCTATTCGAGATGTAAGAGATTTTTAAAGAATAGAAATAATTCGATCACGCGGCGGGATTGGCAACCACGTCTTTTGCCAAACCGTAGCAACGCCTAGCCTCTCGGCCACCCGTGATCAAATTTGTTCTTCTGTTTCATATGCCTATATAATGTATGTGTTTGTTAACCATTAACATGGGTCTGAGCTCGTGGTCATGGGTCTACCCAGTTGCCTGGCAGAGATCGTGTAGCAAGAAGTCTTTGGTACAAAATTTATTAGTGTTAAATTAGTTCGTATAAAATTTAGTTTGTTTCTTTTTTGTACAATGAACTATTAAAAGTAAAGAAAATGTGTGTCCCTGCATTGGGAACAAATATAGTGTTAGGCTAAAGCTAGTCCGAGGATCCTTGGACATGTGGTGAACGAAATCTTGAGGACTTGGTTCCCTTCCACCGACTTCGTCTACTGTTGCGAGTTGTAATAATGTGCATTTACACTATAATTCAATTTAATTTTCACGCCCGTTTAGTGCCTTACTCTCGAAGAGAGCAGAATCCTGAACCAATCCTTACTAATTTCCGTATTCAAGCACTGTTTGCTCCCGGCTCCCCAACACACCGAACGAAACACAATAGCTTTCACAATACTATATCATGTCGATAGTCAATAAATAAAACCATATTAAACATAATCTATTTATAACAATAAGCAGAGATATAAAGTCGTCCATATTTTTTCCTGCAAATAGATTAACCTAAATCAAATTCACCTACAATTTAGCGGCGTACTAAACTACAGTCACCGTAGAGGTATTACGTATTCATTCAGAACAATTGTGACACGGTAAAATGATATCTCGTCCGCTGTGATAGAATTGCATTTCCCGTTTCCTCTGTTCCCTTTCTACCCTGAAGAAATACACTTTTATGGCACCCGAATGACCGTCGGTCTATATGATTAATAGGCTGTAATATCCAACCCCATTTCAGTTTCATTTATATAAATTAAACGTGAATCACGCCGGTTTCGGAATATGAAGTTTGAAGAAGGAAGATTTCTTTTGTGTTCGTTTGACTGACGTCAAAAAGGTTATCAATTTAGTTTGTATTTGTGACTGTTCTGTCAATTATTATTTATATGGTGATTGTGTGTGACCATGTATAAGATAGATATGCTCTTATAGGTGACCATGTATTAGATAGATATGCTCTTATAGGTTTTTTTTAATGTCATGTTAAAATTTAAAAAAAATTAAAGCAATAAAAATGTTCAATTTAGAATAATTTAGTGTTCGTATAAATCATTTTAAATTCTTGTGTTTTCCTTTTAGAATGTAGGCGTTTCAAACGTAGGAAGATATCAGAAAATGGAATGAACAATCTGAATTAATTTTACAGCTGTTTAAGGATACGTAGGAGGGCTAAATCTTATTAGAGATAATATTATGACCTCGTTATTTCGACTATTCTCGTATTTTAAAGAAAAACATATTTGTTTTTTTAATTTAAATTACGTTACTTTTATAATAAAATTCGGGATTGTATTAAAAAATTTAGTTGCGACTGCATTTAAACGTTTGAAAAAAAATGCGAAAGTTTGTAAGGATGTGTGTGTATTTGTTGCTCTTTCACGCAAAAACAACTGAACCGATTGTAATGAAATTTGGTACGTAGATAGCTGGACAACTGTAATAAAATATAGGCAACTTTTATCTCGATATTCCTACGGGGTACGGACTTACGCGGGTGAAACCGTGGGGCGCAGCTTGTATTAAATAATATAAAAGCAGCATGTGTGATAGTCCATAATAGTCTATGATGTACCGGTTTCATTCAAACTTCATCCGTCGTTTTCGCCTGAATAGTAAGATGTAAGATATATCTATTGATAAACTGACCGGTTTATAATTTTAATTATAGTATTTAATATAATATAGCAGGAAAGTAGAATATTATTGCCTACTCGACGAGGTTTTAGGGTTTGGTACCGGCTACAGCTAATTTAGGGTTGGGCTATTATAATTTTGTTTTACTCTTTTTAGGCTGCACTTGACTAAATGCCTACAATTATGACGGAAAACAGCTTTTCACGAACGTAAATACTGTTAAAGTGTACCTATGCATAGTGGTCGGTTTTTGGGTGTTTTTTGCGCTTTTAACCGAATTTTTAAGTAGTCGTTTGTAATTATAACGTTCTAAAACAACCTGTCCAAGTTATAGAATAGTTTATAAAGCAAAATAAAATTGCTTTTATAAATAATTGCTAAACTTGGGACCACTTGGTTTTCAAATATATATAATTATATATTATAATAAATCTACCCTAATATTATAAAGAGGAAGTATTTGTATTTTTGTTTGTTTGTTTGTAATGGATAAACTCGTAAACTACTGGACCGATTTTAAAAATTCTTTCCCCATTCGAAAGCTGCAAGTTCACATAGTGATATAGGCTATATATGAACCCCGAGCACGCCGGCGTGAACAGCTAGTAGGGTATGTTTTTGTGAACGAGCATGACTGCCTTCGCTTCCAATTTTCGAGATTCCCAATATGAGCCTTTAAATCCTTATTTTCTACGCTCGATACTCTCTATATTGATTCGTCTTGATGCTAGACCATGTTTACAATATTTCGTAAACATATTCCACGGATAAGGAATGGAACAGTGAAGATTTTAATTTAAGCGTTAAATTTATTTTTTAGGCTTTTATAAATAAATCTTATTTTTATAAATAAGATTTTTTTTTAAGAATATAAAAAGCTTGCTATAGTTTGGCAAAAAGATGCGACGTCGAGTCCCGCTTCGTGATCAAATTTTTTCATTTTTTTTTTAGTTTCTTACTTAACCGTTTCTTAATTTTCAGAACTAGACCAAATTTAAATGGAACGGTTACAAGGCATTCAAATAAAAAAAGACACATCAAAATCAATTTTTTTAATATTTTTTTTGCGCACAAGGGAGGTTCTAATGGAGAGAAAAATGTACCACGGGTGAAGCCGGGGCGAATCGCTACTTATATATAAAAATGCCATCAAAATCATTCTGTAAAAAAACCCAAGTCTCGCAGTCTCTCTACCGTAAAAAGTTGTGAGATCCATGTAATAATATGGAGAAAAGGATGGTATGGCCGTGCCGTTTTTTTTAAAAGAAATTGTCATTTTCTTTTTAATTTATTAGTAGTGAAGTAAAGTAATTAATAGTAAAGCAATTTTAGGGTGTTCACATTTCTGGTTATACCATACACATATCGACTTATAAATCCATTAAAAAGTTTTGTATTTAGACCACAATGTCAAATTACGTAATAACATATTATGTCACCCGCATACTTCTTTGCGTGTTCTGCGTTTAGAATTGTATTGATAAATACATTTAAAAAAAGCACGTGTTGGGGTGAGGTGTCCCTCAGACATTAAACAGAAAGCATAGAAGTTCGATTGCTGAGGTGGGATCCCGGGTGGCCGAGAGGATAGGTGTTGCTACGGCTTTGCGAAGACGCGGGTTCGAATCCCGCCTCGCCCCGTTCTTCTATTCTTTAAAAATGTCTTAATAAATAAACACGCACAACCAAAATCTAAACTGTCTGCACTCGTATACAGAGTATACGTAAGGATAGTAATTTTATCCTGGCGATTAGAATAATAAGATATACTCATGAAATCATTGCATTGTCACCGATCCTTGATAAATGTATAAAGTTTGAATTAATTCTGTCCGTTAAAAGTGAGTCAAAAACGAGTCTAAGGGATTCCGTTACATACAAACATACAGGTACAGCTAATATTTAAGCGTGTTAATGAAAAAAATCGTAAAAAATAGTATTTTTCAATTGATAACCTGGCTTATATAAGTCATATTTTATCCAAATACCAAATCACACTTTTTCCACGAGTCAAATACCCACAGCCTAGTCAAAATATGCACATATCGTGTTTCGATCTAGGTTTAAGTGGATAGGTGACCTGGCCTTGCGGTATGGCTGCCTTGAACACCGATCAATATGCCCGTCTCCTTTGTGCAAAGTCGAAAACTGTATGAGTATTCATTTATACTTCATCAGAGTGCATTCGGTGTGACTTGGGACAGGGGACGGCTGGGTGCTGGAGCATGTTTGTAACCTATTTTGAGACAACTTGAAAAAAGGAGGTTCATAGTTTGTATTTTTTCTATTTGTTAGTGATTGGTGTCTGCCTATTACTGTTTTATCGGAATAAAAAGTATCCTATCACCCAAGTCAGCTCATACCCTGTCCGTATACCAAATTTCATCAAAATCCGTTAAGTAGTTTCAGCGTGATTGACGGACTAACATCCAAACAAACAAGCTTTCACATTTATAATATTAGTGTGAAGTGTGATAGTCTGATTATTAATGTTAATAGTTCATATTAGAAATTATACATGTTAATGTTAGGAATTTTTCAATAATACAATCAGTATTCCCCTCCCTCCTCCCTACCAAAAAATGGTTCAACTATAGGTAGGTTTCTCTTAGCGAGAGACACGGTTTTACTTATTAGAGTTACTGGCCGACCCGCCTTACTAGGAACGGCTTAGTGAATTTTCTTCATAACATATTTCCTTAAATGAATTTAATAAATTCTTATATATAACATTCATTTAAGGTATACGTTTTAACGATATAATTCCGTGTACTCCTAAAGAGCTTTGACGTGTTAATTTAAAATATATATTAATAATGAATAATTTCAGAGAGCCTACTATAGTATTAAGGAATATATGAAACATGAAAATCCATGGAATCCAATCCAGCACAGTTCTTTAAGGTCATTATTACGATTATACATTTTAGGTAAATAGAATTATAGAGCTTTTGCCGGCTCTTCTGTGTAGAAACTGCTTGCTTGTCCGAACCGTTGTTAAATGGTAAAACTACGTTACCACGCTTCAAAAGTGCTTCAAGGACAAATCTCATTGACTAAATAAATGATTCAGATACTTGAAAATCTTCATAAATATCTGAAGACTCCGATAATGTAATATAAAAAAAAAAATTAAATACAATAGTCGAACAAAATGCGTTTGACAGGCGATTTATAACACAAAGAGGTGAATTATTATCAGGGCGGAAGGCTGCATAAGCAAAATTTCGAGCTACGTGCAATTTCATCCCCTTTTGCGATGCAATAACGTCTAAATTCCTCTGGTTGGAAACGCCTCGCTGTTCTCAATATACGAAAACCGTAGCCCACGACGCAATTTTAAATTCAATTATTTGAATTAGTATAATTTGAGGGGTTCTATTAAATTTTATGGTATTTTCATGTAGGCTGAGATATATCGTCGTATTACATGCTAATTTTAAAGTATAATTTCTGTGATATAATGTTCCTACTATAATGAT
The DNA here is from genome assembly GCF_012273895.1 of Zerene cesonia. NCBI lineage: Eukaryota > Metazoa > Arthropoda > Insecta > Lepidoptera > Pieridae > Zerene > Zerene cesonia. Next base: position 1,882,806 of record NW_024045134.1, on the reverse strand, counting down.
GATTCTAACGCAAACCCGCAAGTGTGGGACGTCATTTGCGAACGTTTTTTCCATGCATGAGCGCAAACATTGCTACATTGTACTGATACTGGGAACGACTGCACGCAAGTGACCCAGGTAAAACGTTTTTAGCTTTTCTTGCTTTGTGCTTGCGGATGACCACTTTCTCGCCTGCTGGTAAGCGTAGATCCAGTCGGCGATGGAGCGTGCTTCTCCAGAAGGCACCTGTTCACTCTACCCTTGAAGACCCCCCGATTCTTCTCGATTTTAATATGATAACATAAATGACCATAGATATTAGTACACGACTGATAATAAATTGATTTTTTTTTTAAATTTAGTAAACAGAAGAAAATTTGACAACACAACCTCCTTCTACAGCAGTCGGGAATTATATTTATATTAAACTAAAATAAAAACCAAATAGGAACAGATTTTCATTATTTTTTCTTATTTATTTTTACAACATTGTATCATTCTAACATAACAGACAGTTCATCCAAGTAAATAAGGTAAACGAATAAGAAACTGCACTGAAATCTGAAAGCTTATTAAGAAAGTTTCCTGGATAACAGTCAATTTGTGAGACTTTAAGTTTACTGCCAGTGCAATTATTAAACACGAATGGTTTAACTTCAGAGTCTACAAGCGCCAGAGGTCTTTAAGATTAAAATACAAAGGCACTTTATATGTATATATTCTATCGTTCCGCCCCGGCTTCGCCCGTGGTACATATATAGCCAATGAATGGGCTATCTAACACCGAAAGAATTTTTCAAAACGGACGAGAAGTTCCTGAGATTAGTAAGTTCAACCAAACAAACTCTTCAGTTTTATAATATTAGTACAGTTTGCGAAAAATGATAGGAGGAAAGTCGGCTCAGCTAGTATTTATTATTAACATATATCAATCCTACTTAATATTATAAATGCGAAAGTATGTAAGGATGTGTGTGTGTTTGTTGCTCTTTCACGCAAAAACTACTGAACCGATTGCAATGAAATTTGGTACGTAGACAGCTGGATAACTGGAATAACATATAGGCAACTTTTCATTCTGATATTCCTACGGGACACGCACTTACGCGGGTGAAGCTGCGGGGCGCAGCTAGTATAACGTATAATATACGCATCAATTTGAATCAATTTGATAAGTACCTAGCGAAATTATTACCTTAATATTATAAATGTGAAAGTTTGTTTGTTTGGATGTTTGTCCGTCAATCACTCTGAAACAAGTGAACGGATTTTCATCAAATTTGGTATACCAGACAGGGTATGAGCTAACTTAAGTGATAAGATATTTTTTATCCCGATAGAATGCTTGCTCCCTTGGGATAAAACAGGAATCTTGATATCGGAGCGGAGCGAGCGCCTAGTATTATTTCTATTCCACTAGAATTTCAGATCCCCCAAGCAAATGAGTCACAGGCAAGGGGGCGACGATAATAATGCGAGCCGTCACGCAGCCCGGCGTTACTCACCGCTGGGGAGACGTCTGCGTCTTATAATTTTAAATGTTCTGCTAGCTATTTTATTTTCTAGATTGTCGCATTGCGTTTGTGCGGGTATTTCAAAGTTTTCAGACAACAATTGTGTCAGTATTTGACATCCTATCCTATCCTACTAATATTATAAATGCGAAAGTTTGTAAGGTTCTGTGTGTGTTTGTTGCTCTTTCACGAAAAAATTACAGAACCGATTGCAATGAAACTTGGTACGAAGATAGATGGACAACTGGAATAACATATAGGCAATGTTTTTATTCCGATATTCCTACGGGTTACGGACTTACGCGTGTGAAACCGCGGGGCTCAGCTTTTCTTAAAAAACATTGATTATCATCTAATCCCTTTGCGTCTATTTGACAGCTAGAAAATGCGCATGATTGAGCAGCGATGGGTCAGTGGTTATGACTTTAGACTTAAGCGAAATGTCAAGGCTTCGAGTCCGGACGAGTGTGCGAGTTTTTATTTTATCCGCGCATGTTTATTATTTGCATCCGAAACAAGGCAAATGACGACTACGAGACGATGAAGTAAAAACTTTTTGCTACACCTGCACTTCAGGCGGACTCATAACGGGTTGCAGGTGCTTCCGACACGCCAGACCGTAAGAGTCAACTCGTATGTTATGCGTCTGGCATTTCAGGCGTAGACCTCGCTTTATTGTTAGTAACGATAAAGTTCTTTAATAAAAACTACATATATAGAGTAATTTAACTTGTGGCGGTTCAGGAATCGCACGAATAATTTAGATTCTGTAGATGTATTTTGAATAAATATTTATCTCTCGCAGAGTACTTTTTAATTTAAAATGACATAGCTACTCGAAGAACTCAAACATTTATTCATTCAATTAGACTTTTTATACAAGCACTTTTGAACTGTTATAACATATGTAGTTTTAACATTTACTACCGGTTCAGAAAGCAGTTTCTACAGAGAAGAGCAAGCAAGAAACTGTTCTGTACTGTTCTGTAATATACTGTAAGGTATCGGGTAATTATAAGAGAATAGATTTATTTATTTTTTGTCTTAAAGCATTGAAATGCTTTATAAATGTATATATTAGTAGGATAAGGGTTTCCTTAAAATTCTAGATTCTAGAAATAACTATTCTAGATTTAAATCTTATACCTTTAAACGAGCAATTCTTGTATATATATATATATATATATATATATATATATATATATATATATCTATATATATAATTGGAATCTCGGAATCGGCTCCAACGATTTTCATGAAATTTAGTATATAGGAGATTTCGGGGGCGATAAATCGATCTAGCTAGGAATTTTTTTTAGAAAATGTCATATTCGTGTTTTATTCGTGTTTTTTTTTCCTGACATCTATAACACATAGACACTTTTTATACCGATATTCCTACGGGATACGGACTTATGCGGTTTCAACCGCGGGTCACAGCTAGTATAATATAACATTCCCAACAAGCAATGAATACGAGAGAAATCCAATGTATGATTATAATGACCTCACCTACGAATGATTACAAGGACTCGCTACAGGCTACAGCGGATACAAAATGCCATCAAATAAAGCTTAGCGGACACTCCTATTCATTATACTACTAATCTATTCACGTAACAATAGATGTCTATTTCCCTTGGCCATTACATTACGCGTGAACTGCTGGATTGGTTTCGTTGATAATTTTATTTGTGTATCATATTGTTAGTACAAGGATCATATGAAAGAAATATTTGAGAATAAATCACCAGCTCAGTTGCCAGCATTTTTGAAATTCTATTTTAGTTCTTTGTAAATAACAGTTTTAAGTTATTTCATCGACTATTGGAAAATAGCTGTAAATTTATGTGGGTTCAAAATTCTGATACCTTCGGTATCGCAAACATCGCCTACCCGATTGGGCCGCCGGTGCCAGAGCTATGACTATCAGTCTCCTTTCTGTTATTGAATAATCAATGAAAGCCTTGAAGAACCGATTAGACTGATGCAAGTCATCAATTTTGTTTGTTATCTTTCGGTCAAATACAGATACAGCCTCTTACCGGACGGACAGACAGACAGACTGACAGACAAAGAGACAGATAGACAGATGGGTCCCGTTTTACCCTTTGTAAACGGGACCCTAAAATGTGTGATATACATTGAAGTTCAGACCACAGATCAAGAATCATCTTCAATAAGATTATACATAACTAGCTGCGCCCTGCGGTTTCACCCGCGTAAGTCCGTATCCCGTAGGAATATCGGGACAAAAAGTTGCCTATATGTTATTCCAGTTATCCAGCTGTCTACGTACCAAATTTCATTGCGATCGGTTCAGTAGTTTTTGCGTGAAAGAGCAACAAACACACACACACATCCTTACAAACTTTCGCATTTATAATATTAGTAGGAAGTAGGATATTATATTATATTATATTTTATTAGATTTATAAAAATACAAAAAAGAAGTGGATTTATAAATTCTTATTATGTTCGTATCTATTCAGAGCCGTATTGTAAAATAACAAGCGAAAAATGTTATTCAAAACACATTGTAATTCACAAAAGCACGAAATTAACATAACACTGTGCGTACATAAATACCTTTTAAATTGGGCACACGTTAATTACCCTCCTCACTACGCATAATATCTCTTATGTCATGCGGATAATCTTTTAAACAATTTTCGTGTGGGACACTTTATCATACTAAATCAATATCACATCCGAATGATTTACTTTATTCGACAATTTGTACGTAAACTTAATGGGAATTTGTTTAAACTGAATATTTTATGTTAAATCGCCAGGCTTTCGTCATATAAATGCCTATTTAATACTTGCTACGCTCCACGGTTTCACCCGCGTAAGTCCGTATCCCGTAAAAATATCGGGATAAAAAGTTGCCTATATGTTATTCCAGTTGTCCAGCTATCTACGTACCAAATTTCATTGCAATCGGTTCAGCAGTTTTTGCGTGAAAGAGCAACAAACACACACACACATCATTACAAACTTTCGCATTTATAATATTAGTAGGATGAATATTTTATTTCCATGACCAAATGTAGTCTTCGTTTCTCTTGAAGTTAGCTTTATCTATGTTGAAATACATGAAAACCGGTATATCAGTCTTGCCGTAAAAGCGTAACATACATAATATTATGTTAAAAAAATAATAATTTTCAGGTCAACAGTGAGTTGAACAGATTGACGTAGAAAAACATATTTTGTTCTTACAATAGTGATGTTTTTCCACCTGTTATGGTAACAGACATCTTATCTGAAGGCAAGCAACAATTATACATACATATTTTACTTATTAACTTAATATCCGTATATTTTAATTGCTTTTCTATCTCAATACCCCAATACTATTATCCATATCATGATAGCCAACTGAAACGCTTAAAAAAGTTAATTAACCGGCGGCATTTAATAAAGAGCCTTCGCTATTAGTGAAACGGCTGATTAAACCAGTTTGCAACACATGTGTACAGCAGTGATGCCCTAGAATACATAACAATTATAATAAAAACAAATAAATATCTAGAACACAGTATTAAATTATTAGACTTACACAAAAACATCTTCATGACTATGCAGAAAGCTGTGATACTGAACACGTGCCGCACAGTACGAAAATTTTTGCAGGAAGAAACCATAGAGCAAACACCTCAAAGTGATCTACACTTGGCATATGCCCGTGGTCTTCACATTACTACCGAAACTCTTTTAGTTTCGAGGAAAGCAACTCTTTTCAAAAATAATAAAAACAAAAGTAAATAAATATAATATACAATAGCGTGTCCCACAGTACCGCCGAAAAGGATCTAGTTCAGCTTGTGCCAGGCGTTGGCCTGGCGCTGGTTTTCAACTAGATCCCAAGTTGTTGTGTTGTTGTCGGTAAGTCTGCGGTTCCTTGTTTAAAAAATCAATGAAAGGGACAGAAGTTTAATTTGAATCTTACAGGATATTATACTAATAACATTACATTTCTTGTTTGTTCCTCTAATTTAAAGTTTTTATCAAACGACTTGAAAATGAGGAGAATAGTATTTTCTTGTGTTTGATTTTACGCGAATATTATACATAAAGAAATTAAAAACTATTTAACGGATTTTAAACGCGATATATTTATTATATTATTGAGTCTCCCGTGACCACGCTCGCTGTAAAGTGTTCGAAACGTTGGGTTAATAATATAATGAATAAATCGCGTTTAAAATCCGTTAAAAAGTTTTTAATTTCTAAAGGAGGAGAATATCCAATTGGTGTTTGTGTTTGCTGCTGGTGCCACTCATGTAGCAATATTTAAATTCCGTCTAGTTGTAACAATTTGTAGGCGGTTTAATGTTTGGTTATTAAATAATAACATTTTATTGAGTTTTATTTTCTAATACAAAATGTACATTCTTTAATAATCCCATCCTACTAGTCCTACTCATATTATAAATGCGAAAGTTTGTATGGATGTGTGTGCGTTCGTTGCTCTTTCACCTAAAAACCACTGAACCGATCGCAATGAAATTTGGTACGTAGACAGCTGGATAACTGGAATAACATATACGCAACTTTTTATCCCGATATCCCTTCGGGATACGGACTTACGCGGGTGAAACCGCGGGGCGCAGCTAGTAATTTAATATGGCAACATTTCAGCTAATCCTTCAAGTATCATCGATGTCAGTTTGTCCCAGTTAATTGTAGCATTGTCACGGAAAGTCTAGACTCCATTTTGCTTTGACTAGACGCCTTTATATTTAACCATAGCGGCAAACCACAATAAAGACAATACTCTTTTAATTTTTAGTTGTATAGCATTGAAATGCTTTATAAATGATAAATTTTGAAAGAATAGAAAATACTTCTTCTTCAATATTCTTTCTCAATAAAGATGTCCTATTATTATAAACAATCTTCTTTTTTATCAATATTCTTCATGGCTTGAAGCAGTAATAATTCTGGTGTGGGAAGGTGATAGCGCTAGACAACTCTACGCTTGATAGCTCTGTCTTTCATATAGTCATATAGTCATTCAAACTGTCTTATTAAGATGCCACATCATCAAAGTATGCAACAATTAGCTACCGCCCTCCCAATCTTTCCTCTTCCAACCTCTTTTATCATATTTCCCAAAAGTATTACCCAATCAAATAGCTAGCAATTGCAGACCTAACGAAGAGGACGTAACGAATATTTCAAATTTCGAATATGCCTAAAAAAAAGAAAACGGAGTCGCAAAAAGCGCCAATAAGTACATTCATTCATTAGAGCCGTGATACCGCCTCGAGCGCCCTCGTCTCCAGTGCATTATAGTGCCTTTTCGTGATGGTACTTAACATTGGCCCTCGCATCGTACATGCTAGCCCTTTTGTGTTCATAATAAGGTTTATAAATAGATGAGCATTTTTCTCATTGATTTTAGATCATACTCTCAATTTTTAACATTATTGATTAGCCGTATAATAATCTATTGTAAATTGCATCATCCATTGTCGTGCAATGTCGTAAGTATTCCATTGTGAAACTCTGTCTATTGAGAGAATCTTATACAAGAAGTAACTGGTAGGTAGTGTTATCTAAAAACCAACTGCGTGAAAAATGTACAAAAAAATCCTTATGATTTGATTCCATACTTAGAAAGGTATTGAAGGCACCAAGGATCCGATTTTGGTTTCATTCACTGACAATCACAGTTAAAAAGAATCTAGCGCCTGTGCTTCAGCACCAGTTACTATCGTTAAGGCTACTGAGCAGACCAAAGAAACATGCATACCAATCGGGTAAAGAACCACTCACGAGAAGATGTCTGAAAAATATGCAACGAGAACCAATCATAATAACCTAAACCCTTTTGCTATAAAAATTCTACAGTATATTCCATAAATTGTAAGAAAAACACAACAAAACCTAAGGATGATCCACAAAGTAAAGAAGAATCTACTTTAAAACGTCCCGACCATTTCTAAACCATTCAGATCCACTGTAATAAAGCCATTGTACGAGCACCGAGTTAAATTCGCCAACGATTCCAATTGTACTATATTATTTATTTGATGTCACGGTCATATACGTTAGCGCGGATGTGAGCAGTGAAACTGCCAGCGATTTAAGATTTATCTATTTGTTTAGTGGTAACCATTTGGCTTTGAATGTTTTGTTGTGTAGTCCGAAAAGGGTAGTCTGCTTGGTTGCCCACCATAACGTCTTGAAGCAGGATTAATTCCAGTGTGAGAAAGTCTTTTTCACATATTTTAATTTGATTAATTTCTCCGTTTTAAGACGTCAATGTTACCGCAGCAGTTAAGTCATGACTACTTACAGTTTTCGTTATGTGAGTGGAATAGTTAGTGACCCAGTCTATTGCGCCTTAAAGTGTGGCTTCGATTTCTAGCATAGAAAATATATTACGTGGCCATAATAATTTTTTTAGTGCGTATTTATATATTTAAAGTACTATAGCACATGAGTTGCTTAGTTTGATACTAGACAGCGTAATTTGTAAAATAACCGGAAATATTTATGCATATTCAAGATCTCATCACAAACTATTAAATGTGTTTATTTGTATCCTGTTTGTACACCCCAAAAGCGTGTATTTACACTGCTGCTACTATGCTTTGAGTTTGCCCACCGAGGAAGTGGGAATCCTACACGCTCTACTTTTCCCTCAAAAGCTAGCTTCAAAGATTTCCTCCCAGTTGCAAAAAACGCTAGAAATTATGGACACTTTAGTAAAGACGCCAACCAAGCTACAACGCCAGCGAAGCGGCATACAGTAAAGCATTCTAAATAAAAGTACCCTGCATCAGTGCAAGACGCTTTGTTTACAACTTTCCGTGTGTATTGTCTACATTAGGTCAAGACCGGGTTTGTCGTCACACGCGACCATACAGTTGAAAGTCAAGTGACCTTGCCGTTGATCCGCGTCATTTCCTCATTTTTCTTCAAGCCTGACGACGGTCTGGACAAGTTTCAATCTTGTATAATTAAACGAGACATGTTTTTCTATTGGAGCCTCTGGAGAACTTTAGCTATTGAAAATTTAAAATGCGATCGTAGTGTTATTTAACGAGTTAGCGTTATATTCGTGCTTTTGTGAAGGAAATAATTTAGCAGCAGGAGTAGATTCGTCGGCAAACCATTGTTAGCGAATTATAACTCGGCAATTTATGTCCTTCTGGACGGTTGCAAATTTTTTAAGAACATCTTAGTATTAATTATACGATCTGTGCAGTGGCTCATATTTAATAAAATTTTGTTAAGCGCTCAGAGGTAGAACAATTTCTTTTATTGCGTAAACTGGGTTAATAGCGTAAAATGGCCGCATTCTGTGCAAAAATAATAAGCTCTAACAAAATTGGTTTTGAATGGAAAAGTCCTGAAGTCGATGTTGGCACTACCACGATCGCTTCGCTCGCAGCGGCAGCGGTTCGCTTATTATGTATTTACTATGTTTAGTTTTATCTTTCTCCGTCCACATTTTCTGATGTGTTATGTATCCAACATACGACTCCTTTAAAATTTTTAAAGAGTCAAGAATAAAAGAAAAGAGAAACATGGAAAATAAACGACGATACTGATTGTGGGATAAAATATCTAAGATAGAAGTTAAAGAAATAACAGTAGATGAATGTTAAAGTAATCAAGAAATTAAAATATTACTTTTAACATAACAGGAATTTAACAACAACAAGAACATCGAGGTAATTAAAACACACACACATACATATAGTTTACATCTATGCAGAGACACTCAAACACCAGGTTCTTCGAAATCACGCACACCAACACGAATATATCCCTAATGGGAATCAAGCCCGTGTCCCCTACCACAGAAGACAGTCCATAATCAACTGCGACAATCTGGTCGACATAAATTTCTTTGTGAACAAACAGAGCACGGATGAGAACGTGTAACAATAGCTGTAACCTCGACTACCCTCAATGGATACATAATAGCGATCCGACAAACTACCCTCAACAACGTATCTTATAACGATGACATAGAGTGCAATTTGAAATGCGAGGAAATACATAGTTTATCTATTTACTTCACATGACTTCTATCAGCAATTAGACTACGTGATTTCTAGTGAAATTTTGCAAACCCTCTATGGAATTTCAAAAGGGGATTCCAAAGATCGTATACTAGAACATAATTCTATGGTATTCGCTTTAGTAATATGAGGATGCAACAAGAAATTCTAATCTAGTTATGTCTTCGAAAACTAAGACTACTGTATAAGCACATCTAATGTATCTGTTCAAGCAATAAATAAAGAAATTTGGAAAAAAATTAATTTCATTTACAGCAGTTTAAATATTATTAATGCGAAATTTTGTAAGGATGTGTGTGTGTTTGTTGCTCTTTCACGCAAAAACTACTAAACCAGTTGCCATGAAATTTCGTACGTAGACAACTGGACAACTGGAATAACATACAGGCAACTTTTATCCCGATATTCCTACGGGATACGGACTTACGCGGGTGAAACCGCGGAGCGCACTAGTCTACACATAAACTTGCCATAGCTAGCTACATAACAAGCCATACAAAAAACACAGCATAATTTCCACTTCCAATTAACGAGAGCACACAGCTCATGTCACAACAAAAATGAAGCAATCTCCTCCATCCGCAGACACGTTATAATAACTGACAAACAAAACAACCTTCATGAGCTAGCTGTTGAACTAATGACTGAATTACGCGCGCATTTTAGCACTTCGCTTTGTTTGCAGCTACTCGAGCTGGTGTTTAGTTGTAATAATGGGAATTAGATTGCCAGCAGGTGCATTGTTAGATAGCTGTGCTCCTAATGATAGAGGAGATGTACATGCATGTGATCTATATGTTATCTAACTCATCGGTAAAGAACTGGATACGTCAGAACACATCCGTCCGCCTCCGCTTCGCCAGTGGTACGTATATAAACTACAACACACATAAATCACGTACGAGTCTATCAGGACAAAGAATGCTTAAAGCAGATCATGAAATTCTTGAGATTAGAGCGTTCAAACACACAAACTATTCAGCTTCATGTTATAAGTATGGGATATCCTTCATAAAAAGAATTAAATTGATGCTATATACCGTTTTGAAAAATTCTTACAGTTTTAGATAGCCCATTTATTGAGGAAGGCTTTAGGTTATATATATACTACGGGCGAAGCCGGGGCGGAACGCTAGTACTTTTAATATTATATTTCTCTGAATTTAATTTCTGTTTAAAAAAATGTTTTATATATTATACTCTTAATTTAAATTTAATTATTTTCTACTCTTTTGACCATCCAAAATGGCTGGTAAAAATCATTGAGTATTTTTCAATAACCAAAACAATCCCTTGCATCTTAGATTAGATCTATTGAACTGGGCAGATTTCTACGATCATCATTTCTCGGGTGAATTGTCATCAGATTGCGTAAAATATAATAAAAAATCCCATCATAAAATCATCCAATAAAACCCAATCTACGTCCCTAGCAATTTATATAACACCATTGACCCTTCTCTTCGGGGACGTAACTCGAGCGGCCAAGTGCAATTCGCAATGGACGCGAAATAAGCGATCCCGTCAAATCTGAACCGAACTGGTAACGCTTCGGCAGTTCAATTGGAGATAATCAACGGGCAAGAAGGCTATTTACCATCTCGCTCGTCGCTTAGGAGAGGGAAAGAGATGACCGTGTGCGGTGTTCGAAGGAGAGGTCTATAAAATTTCACGAACGAATTATTTTTTCATAAACACACGAAGTTTCAGTGGAGGCTTTGGGGTTCATTAACGAAATTCAATGGTTAATAATTCAGCGGTTCGCCGAAGGTTTCGTAATAAACGGCAATCATCGAAGTATTTACGTGAAATATTATGCCACAATCTAGAAAGAAAGAAAAAACATTTCTACTCGAAGTCTTAACATTTTACTCTTGGCTAATTAAATAAAGGATATAGATTTTTTAAAGGAATATTTGGTACGATTATATACCTATATATATATATATATATATATATATATATATATATATATATATATATATATATATATATATATATATATATATATATATATATATATATGTTATATATAAAATTCTCGTGTCACAATGTTAGTCTCTATACTCCTCCGAAACGGCTTGACCGTAAGAGAATCGGCTAACATCTATTTTTCATACCACTAAACGATAAGAGTAAGGCAGAACAGCGTTTGCCGGGTGCAGCTAGTATATATATATATATACATATAGGCCGCCATTTGTATACTAGTTTTAAGTTGCTTTTGTCAATCTCTGTTTTATATTGTGTAAGTGTGTAATAAAGAATAAATAAATATATGTTTTCCTTTAGTTTGAGGATGTTATATTCTAATAATGTCGAGATTCTCAACTCAGATCTATTCTCACAGTACTAATTCATCTCAGTTAATTAACTTTACGATTTAGCCGGTCCGAGTAATTGCGGTACAGATTTAATTACATGCAAAAACCTGTTTCGAGCGATGATCGTTTATTATAATGTCTAAATCTGGAATTGTTATGTCCTTGTTTAATTTTGGAGACAAAAGTAATATTTAGTCGTTTTATTTGAGAATAAATTAGTGCAGAAATATAAGAGCTGAAGAGTTTGTTTGTTTGTTTGAACGCACTAATCTCAGGAACTACTGGTCCGATTTGAAAAATTCTTTCAGTGTTAGATAGCCCATTTATTGAGGAAGGCTATAGGGCATATATGTACCACGGGCAAAGCCGGGCGGACCGCTAGTTTACCATAAACCGCTGAAAAAAAGCTGCGTCTTTCGCCCATGCGATATATCATAGCTTACTCTAGCAATCGAATTTATTTAAGTCATTCGATCTATGTCGGTTGGAAAGGACACCCCACACATACACATAACTACATATAATAAAGTCTTTGAAATCGGTCCGGCAGCTTCTGTGTTTTTACACAATACTACAAACATTCATTCAAAAAAATCGAGTTTCCCTTTATGACATCTTTACTCTAGCAGTTACAATTATTTGTCCTATATAACTTTCAGCCCACGTATAAAAGCAATACCCAGGTGAATGTTTCACTGCATAAAAAGTCAATGGCCAATGTAATTTTTTAGCTCCGAAACTATTTAAAAAATCATATCAAAAGATTATTGCTCCATTACGACGCGATGAAAAGACAATCTAAGACAAACAGTCTAACAAACAAACACAATTTCACATTAAGACTCGTGATATCAGTGATGATTTCTGATCTTCTCCTCCAGCTAACTTCATCCAAATAAACACAGGCCATATATCGTAGCCTTCGCAATGGAAATAGCATTTTGTTCCAACAAAAATGCAAGCTGAGTTCCTTAACATTACGGTCATTAAGAGTAAACAATAGACCCCCAGACATCTTAACGATAGCATCAACAAATGAGCACTTAATGTCTATTTAAGAAGAATTAACAGCATCCATCCACTTATTAAGTGGATTTCTTGATACAATCTGAAGTGGCTAACATTCTCAGTTATTTCTCTTAGCAATTAAGTGTTCCAACGACCCGATGTTTTGACGGTCACTTAAATTGGACATTGTGCGTTTAATTTGCTTTAATTGCGGAGAATTAACGAGATTATATCTCAGATATACAACAGCTACTTGTTTCTAATTAAAATATCAAGAACATATGTTTGAATTAGACGTGTTAAAAGAGGTAAATTAACGCAACGCTCAAAGTAAAGTAGCATAATGAATTAATCAGAATATTTCTTTAATAAATGTATTTTTTAGGTATAATAAACACCACCATGTCGAACACATCCATCCACATCACATTAAAATTCGAGAAAATGTTTTTATCGCGCTATATAATTCCTATCTACAATTAACCAAAAAAAATTGTGGACAAGAGCATCTCTATTCGGATCAATAACTATCCCGCGTCAAATACAAACTCTTTTGTTGTCGCGACGCTTAGGGGAGATGTCACATCCGTGACGGGGACACGGTTCGGGGGATTTCATCCTTCTTCATACAGACCACGCAATCTAAACATAATAGGAATTGTAATCGATGGACTCTGGAAGATTCTGAATTGCCTGCCTTAATACGTTGCCTGCTTTTAAAAGCTAGGGGTAACGGATTGACGACAAGTAGGCATGGACTAGGAAGGGTGAGGAAAAGGAAACGGGCCACATCGTACGAAACCCGGCATTCGCATGCTAACTTTACCGCACCGGTTTTCTGTAGGAGTGTCGTACCATTAACCAGCTCCCGTGGCCCCTTCACTTAAGCGGCTCGACGGAACACAGTGGGTTTTGGTCGGTAAGAATCCGACATAGCCCACGGCTCCAACCCCGGGGGCCCGTGGGTATCTATGCAAGATTACCCCGCTATAAAAAAAAAGGAGTGTGGTATCATCCTGGAGCGAGCTGGCTCAATTCGTGCCGGAACATACTCGACTCCCACATTTAAGCACTTGGTACTTATTGCTTGGTGACGATTGTTTACATTTTATCTCTCGTCTCATTGGCTAAACTATACACGTGTTTGCTGCAATTCAATGGTTGATAGACTTTTGCGATTGTGTATAATCTTATTATCAACTCATTGAACTGTGTTTATTACATAATGGTCCTACGTGTGTACCTTATTGTTAGTATTAATAATATAATTAATGCGAAAGTTTGTAAGGATGTGTTTGTGTTTGTTGCTCTTTCACGCAAAAACTACTGAACGAAACTGCAATGAAATTTGGTACGTAGACAGTTGGACAACTGGAATAACATACAGTCAACTTTTTATCCCGACATTCCTATGGGATACGGACTTACGCGGGTGAAACCGCGGGGCGCAGCTAGTGTAATATAAATAAGGGGTCTGGAATTAGAATAAATTTTCATTTACAGAGCTATGAAGGCGATGAATAAATAAACATATTGTCTAATATGTGGGTATTTTCTTTGAGAATTTAAGATGGATATAATTTAATTAATAGTATCTCATTATATTAAGTCTATATTTCAGTATAAGTTATAATCAGACAAACAAGACATACACACAACATAGACAAACAAACAAAAATACAAATTCTTCCTCTTTGTAATATTAGTAGTAGATATATACGATTTTAAATATCATATAACTCGATTCAAATGTTGAATTGGTTTACACAAAAAACAATGGTTTACACAGGAAACACGAATTAATCAAAATAAAACTATGAGAACCCTTATGCACCAAAATAAATGACAAATCAATAAAACTTATTCACACACAGTCACACAGCAAACTATAATATCCGTAGGATTTATCGTCTCATCAAATTAATACACCTGAAAGCTTTCGACTACGGAGACAAATATTATGTTCCGCTGTGTATTCTCTCACTCCAGCATCCAATTTAGAAATTAACAACTTTTTAACGGATTTTAAACGCGATTTATATATTATAATTTTTTTAGCGTGGTCACGGGGAGACTGAGTCTAAAGTGTTCGAAACGTCGGTTTATTAATATAATGAATAAATCGCGTTTACAATCCGTTAAAAAGTTTTTTACTTCTCAATGTATAATACTCGCGTAAAATCAAACACAAGAAAATGCTATCCTTCAATTTGTTAGGTTCATTTTACTTTGCTGCGTCATCTGAAACACATTTACTAAAAGCGTCCCAGTGATATCAAAGGGCAGATAACTCGTCATTAGAGCACCGAGTTGCTTTGATTCAGTATAAATATTTCCATCATCCGTTTAGAGTTAGATCCTTTAATTGATTTTGGACAAGAGCACCGAGAATCAACTAACTTTAAGCCTATATATACATATATATACATATATATGTGTTATATACTTAGTCTGGCCATAAATACTGTTACACTTAATTATAAAAAAATATTACATTTGAATTTCGAATCTG
>NW_024045134.1:1862191-1866421 GCF_012273895.1 Zerene cesonia | reverse complement strand
AGTAATAAATGTTATTTGCAGTTAACAATTTTCTTTTTTCTTTATTACAATATTTATGGCAAGACTAGGTATATTTTCCTTGACTAGGCGATGATATGTGGAAATCTAGAATACCATAACTTATCAATGTTCCTAATACTTGCTACATCTACGTTAACGTAGTTAATTCGAAGTAAATAAACATTTAAATTGGTTAAAGACATTGCATTGGCTTCACTTTAATGAGTGGATCTGGGACATAGACTGCTCCATTGTGACGCGTTTAGTTCGCGCGGAATGTACTATCGAGAGAATAATATATTTATACCGAACACGATAGATAACATATCCCTACAAGCTGTTTATTGGAAAACGGAAAACGTAAATGCAGTTGAAACTTTCTTGTGTAATTTCTACAAGTTTCAGAATTCGATAACCCTTACTTTCAAATCTCACATCTCGCTATTACTACTTAATTCTGAATCTATTCGCGAACTGCATATTGAATTTTTTTGAGGAAATACATAAATATACACACACATACACCTTCAGTTATATATAGCTACAAACAATATATACACAGATATATAGGGTCGAATGATACCCAATGAAAATGTTCTTGTTGTAAAATATTCTAAATGTTTAATCAAGTATTTTAGAAATGAAATGACAATAATTGTTCAATAACCTTCGTAAGTTACTTTATCTCCGAAAGCTCGTACTTTACAAACTAAAAATAATACCCGCATAAACAAAACTGTTTTATACTACCTACATATTTGAACATACCATAGACAATTACAGTTATAGAACTCTATGCCAAATCGCTCAACTATAGACAATTATTATATTCCCACCTCATATCAATTAAGCCTCCTTTCCTGGCATTTGGAGTGGCACTCAAGTGCCGAGTTAAGTGTCCTGCCGTTTGTTACGAACTTCCAAGATTTACGATTCCTACTGATTTACGAGAGCCTGCGAATACGGTACGTTCGCTCTTATTGCCATTTCGATTATGGAAGTAATGATAAATCAGGATATCAAATATCACTTACCGTCTCTCATAAATTTCCGTGACGTCTTAAAGTAGAAGTAATTACAATATGGGAAAAAGACAGCTATTACATGTTGTCTAGCGCCATCACTTTTCCGCACTGGGATTACACCTGCTTTAAGACGTCATAGTAGATCACAAGCTTCTTGATATACTGAACGTATGCTGTCATTTGTTTTAAACTTTTGGAGATTATAAGGTTGCTTCATATATGTAATAAGAAAAGCAGGATATTAGTTCAATGTACCTGACATTATTACCAGTAAGGACTGGTAATAAAGTAAAACCTCCTTAAAACAATGAATATAATTTAGTAAAGTACTTCAAGAATACGTTTTTATACAAGAAAGTAAAGCTTGTTGAATAATAGGTTTATTTATTTATTTTTATTTATTTATTAGTCTAAACAGAAAAAGTACAATTTGTTGGGATGCCTTATCACTTAGAAGTGATCTCTTCCAGGCAGCAGTTATCTCTATTCCATTTAACTATGAATTACAATTCGGTGTATTAAGTATGAAATAAACAAATAATCGATCGAGCCCCTTGCGTGGAAATTTCTAGAAACCGTCGAGTCACCATTAACGCTTAAATTGGGCATATTTGTTTGAGTCACGTGCGGCTATCCTTGCTTGGGAGATGGCATGTCACAAATTAAATGACAGGAGAATATATATGGATAGGGTATGGATTTCATTTCTAATGAATATTACACAGATGCTTTATGTAAATAAATAATATGATTGGATTGAATGCAACGCGAAATTTCATCAAAATTCACCCACCGCGTCCGTAGCCTTTGCCAATGTTCCAGAACAAACGATATTGCAAATGCGTTATTTGGTTTTTATTCTAATATATGTAGTATTGTTATATATTTATATAGATTTGCTTTGTTTTTCGGAACAATTCGATTTGAACATTACATCCTATATATACATTCCTCTTGTTATCTGCATTTCCTTATACACTTTTAGACAATATAAGCCTTATTGACTATAGAATTTTGAAATACACGTACATATTTAAAACTTTCAGCTTCCATTACAGCATTGTAATAGTGGCTGGCATACCTAGTAGTCACGATTATTTTATTTAAGATATAATATACTAACATAGTTTTTAAGAATTAATTGTTACTCAAAATGAGTCTGAGTTACTTGAAATCAAATAAAAATAAAATATTTACAATTTTATACTATACTATCGGTCAGTCCTTAAAAAATATTTACAATTTTATACTATATTATCGGTCAGTCCTTGCTTCGCCTCTGGTAAATATAGAGCCGATGTCACTCAGTGAAGATGTAGTTTCTAATGGTGAAAAATAATTTTAATCGGTCTAGTGCCTTGTCTGAAAACTCCCCCAAAACATATTAAGTACGTTCGTCGAATTAATAAAAAAAAAACCTAATTAACGTCCATTATTTGGCCAAGTGTGATAGCTGGACCTGCGTCAATTGAGATGATAAAGATGTATAAAATCTATTTCAATCATAACGTAGCTCTTCTGAATAATCTTAGTTGATTGAATGTAGTTATAGAGTATGTTTTTTTGTAACCGATTTTAATGATTCGTTTTTATTTGGTCTAGTTCTGACGATTTGAGGGTTAGACCGCCTTCACCTTGTGATCTGTTAAATATGTTTATTATCCTATAGAGCCCTATATATTATGTTACATATGATACGTATATGTTTATATCCACACTAACATAATGAAGAGGAAACTTTTGTATATCTGAATATTTTAAATTAATAACTTCATAAATACTTCATTTCCCCATTACAAATCTGCAACCACACTGAGTGACACAGGCTATATATGTACCACGGGCGAAGCCGCGGCGAACAGCTAGTATCGTACACATGTTTCAATCCATTTAATCGTCCCCTTACCGCGCAATCAGTTGCGCCGCGTCGCCGTCGCGAATGCGAAAGAATTGCCGACGGTCGTAAAATGAATTGGCCGATGTCTTAATTTGCCGGAATATCTATTTATAACCACGCCGGTGGAGACAATGTGTTAGGTATTGATTTTACGGAGCACTGTAGTGTGAGGTTTTGTTTAGACTTGAAGGTGATTGGGTATCTAAGGCTAACAAGCGTTGTTAAGTGGTTTTTTTACGCGCTTTAAGCTTCATGTGTATGTGTGTATGCTTGTATGTTATCGACTGCTTTAGACTCGATTTCGACCCGTTAAATGGACAGATTTAATTCAAACTTTGTACACTTATCAAGGATTAGTGACAAGTGAATAACTTATTTGTTTTTTTTATTTATTTACTTAACCATTTCATTTCATGCGTTCATCTTATTATCCTTATTAGGATCGCCATTAAATAATTTATTTCCTTACATATACTCTTTATAAGAACAAGGAAGACAATTTAGTTGATCTTATTATTTCACCGTCTTTATTTAGATTTTTTGTACTGTATTTATTATTATTGGACAAAACAAATGCTTACAAGAGGAAGGTTTTTCTTCATGTTCTGAGAAATTAATGAACTCCTATTAAGATTAAGGCCAGAATATTCGTCTCGTGACTATACCGTCTGTTGTAGTTTATTTAGTTCTGTTGCATTGTTCGCAATTTACCAAATTTTACGGGTGTTTTATTGGGTTTTACGTGAAAGTTTTACAAACAAATTAATTTAATTATGAAGTGGCTAGTTTATTATTCTGAACTGTATAGACAATTTGAGTATGAATCTAAAGGTAGAAATATATATAGTTAAAGAGTTCAAGTTTCTAAATTTGTGAATTTGTGATGTTGTTGGTGGTAATCTCTGGTTCTACTGAATACCGATTTCAAGAATTCTTTCATCGTGATCTTTGAATGCTATATATAGTCTTTATAATGTACATATATTTACACATAGATGCATATAGTATATGAAATACTCCATTATATTAAAATACAAGCCCGCGGATTCATATACGTTAAATTCGTAGTAGTTTACTAGATGTAACCTAGATGATATTATACATATAAACCTTCCCCTTGCGTCAGCGGTTTTAAAAATCTAAGCATACATAGAGACAGACGCGGGAAGCGCCTTTTCTTTACTTGTGGTGATTCATTAGTAACAAATAATTCGATGTAAAAACACTACACACACATATACCTAGTCTTGCCATAAATATTGTAATAAAGAAAAAAGAAAATTGTTAACTGCAAATAACATTTATTAC
>NW_024045134.1:1849771-1861191 GCF_012273895.1 Zerene cesonia | reverse complement strand
GACAGATTCGAAATTCAAATGTAATATTTTTTTATAATTAAGTGTAACAGTATTTATGGCCAGACTAAGTACATTGTCCCGGGGTTTTCTTCGCATTGCTATCGTTCCCGTAATATTTCTAGGATTAAAAACTCTTGTGTTCTTTTTCGGAACTATATTTTTGCTAAATTTTATCCATATCGGTTCAGTGGTTTAGGTGCAAAGACACAGACAGACAAAACTGATTTACCTTCTCATTTATTATAGTTATAGGGATTTATGTAGCCACGTATTCTGTTTATGATTGAGATAGACGAAAAATATCAAACCCCAGTGCCTCTCCGAAAGATAATATATATAATTAAACGGAAAAGTAAGGCTTCAAGATGAAGTGTATGTACTAAAGTATTAAATATTAATCTTCATATAATCCATAGCATTATTATTGCTCAAACTGAACAAGGGCTTATAGTTTCCGATGACGCGTCAGCTACACGCATATCGAGCGGCTATATGCGGGTATTAAGGTTAATCTTAATATTTCTTTATCATACGCTTAACTCGTTTTCCACCCGCGACTTCACCTGCATAGACAAAGGAAACTGGGAGAATTTTTTCAAACATTATAATTGGTCTGGCAGATGCATTTGTTACTAAATCACAATAAAAAAATTATTTTTCAATATATTGGGATTTTTAGAGAAAATGCTTACGATTCGGTTAGAATATGGTACACAGAATTTGGTTATGTGAAAATAAATTTTTGTAACGACGCAACGGTACACAGAGCAAAATAATTATTTGTCAGTAATGAGAAAACAGTTTTTCCACAACGAACATTGCCGCCAGCTGTCTACTAAACGTAATCTAGGAATCCTTTTTACTATGGACGTAGGTAATGTTCCTAAAAACGAAGGTTCTCAATTCGATTGTACTTTATTTTGGTTTCGCTACACGATATTTCAATGGTTTTTCAACCGATAAACGGGTTAAATTTTTGTCTTGGATAGGGAATTGTTGTCATTTGAATCCAGTATAGAATTTAGAGTATTACTTTCCTTTCTTTGATATCGGAGACTTTTTGTAGAAAAGATTTGTATAAAGACCTAGCTACACCCCGCGTAAATTCGTATCCCGTAGGAATATCGGGATAAAAAGTTACCTATATGTTATTCCAGTTGTCCAGATATCTACGCACCAAGATACATTGCAATCGGTTTAGTAGGCTTTGCGTGAAAGCGTAACAAACACACACCATCCTTACAAACTTTCGCATTTATAATATTAGTAGGATAAGATATAAATATAATTATATAAAGAAGGAATTTTGCGTTTTTTTAAACGTTACCTAATTAAATCTTAATATATAAAATGGAAACTGACTGACTGATCTGTTAAAGCACATCCCAAACTACTGGACCGATCGAGCTGATATAAAGCATCCAGATAAATTCTACCCGCAATGGGATAAAATAAAGGATGAAAGTTTGTAACCAGAGAACTTATTTTGACCACGCGAACGTAGCTGCAGGCAACAACTAGTACGAAGAGTATTAGATTGGATTTGTAAGTACATAATTTATTTAATAGCAGTTCCATTATAAGCACACAGCAGTATTTATCCAGGTGATATGGGGACAAACAAAAAATATTAGAACAGGTTGCTTGAGTCAATAGTCTTTGAACAAGATCGATAGTGTGATGTTTACAATGGATTACAAGCATGCTAAAATACGTTACCATTTAAGAATCGAGAACCCAGTTCTTTTTTAGGATAATGTGTTAAAAAGAACATTGCAGTTTACGAAATTGTTCACGAAAAAATTGTATCATCAATATTTGTAATTTCATACGAATATAAATTAATTTATATTTGATTTGAGTATACAAATTTATGAATAATTCATAATTCTACCGATAAAAATCGTGCATAAAACGCATTTAAATAATAAATTTTAGAAATACCTGTTTATATTATTCTTTATTAGTACTGTATTATTAGGATTAGGTAATACTTTTCCGTGAAATAAATGGTTTAATTGTGATGCACAGGCTTTATTTTGCATTTAATGTAAAATTGTGTAAATAAATAAGCTCATTATTTTTAGCTTAATGGAACATTATATAAAGTAATAAGTATATAGTTAAAAAAATTACTGTACCAGTATTTCGTGGTGTGTGCGGTTGCCTCTGTGAACCCACTGGACGTTGACTGCCGGCGAAAGGGGCTCGGTTCCACAAGGAATTGTCACATTTATTGTACCCTTGTCTGATGCTACCTGACGAATTTCCACTTCCTCGCCAAGTACGCGCCCAAACACTAAATAAAAAATATACATATTGAACCACCAAGAGACAAAGGCCAAATAGTTGTACTTCGATCAATTCAATTATTTTACCTTCTATTCCAAGGCAGAACAGAGGCACCAATATACGTTCCAGTAACATCCTACTATTTCTACATCTAAACTCTATGAAAAATCTCACTAACTCTACCTACTTGTAAAGTAAAAAGATTTATTCAAATTAGTTTATTTACATTACACCGATTTTTAAATGACGGAAGGCGAAATAATAGGAAACAAAATTCACAACAAACGTCTTCACTCCATTGATAAAATGCATAGACTATTTTTTTTAAGCTGCCTGACATTTGATATTTCAAAATAATTGCCATGCGAAGATATTGTGACATTTATTACCTGCACAAAAAATTAAACAGCTGTCAAAACTGTCTATGACAGTGTATTGTCATAGAGAAAAATATAGATTTTCTTCGGACATGGCCGCTGTATCGGCAATACAACACTTGCAATGTTTTGTATATTCATATTCATTTTTTATAATGAATAAGTTGTTTTATACTTACAAGTAGTGATTAGTGGTTTGTGTAGAGTGCTGTGATATTTGTAATGGATGCAGAGAGCGGATATGAAATCAAAAGAGCTCGTGATGCAATTCAGATGATAGAGACCATACAGTCAATGATAGATGTTTCGGCGGATAGACTGGAAGGTTTGAGGACACAATGCTTAACAAGCGCAGAACTGACGCAGCAGGAGATTCGGACTCTGGAGGTATGACCGGTGCAATAATTTTATCATGACATGTATTTAAAAAAAATAGTTATGCCCTTGAAATACTTGCAAGGCCTAAACTTCAAGGCCTCTGGGCTCAAGGATCCATTCAATGTCGATAGTAGAAAGTGTAAGCGTGCGCAGTCCCTGTCGCCTTGAAATAATAAAACCTTTTTTTATCGAATTTCTATTTACTTGTAATACATTGCATGTATGCTACATTTAACATATCTGATGATTTCATAAATAGCATTTCCATTTTATATACCCGCAGGAATTAATTCTACAATGAGTTTCATTTACGAAAACTATGTAAATAAACATTTCTAAAATCCAAAGTTTCCAAAATCATGAATTAAAATTACCCTGAATATTATTATTAGTTTAGAAACATACATGTGTCTTCTGCCTGAGTCATAAAATGTGTATAAAAAAAGAATGTCAGTTTTTTTGAATAGTGTTCAAAAATTTGAAATTCAGTATATTATGTGTGATATTGTAATACAGAAGCTCTTCATTACCATAATTGGATGCTATTTCAACATTTGATGACAAATGATTATATTAACTTATTTTGACTAAGCTAGGGCATGATATTTAAAAGATTCCCTATACTATCTACTTGTCTTAATATACCAGAACATTCTGTTATTATGAGATACTTAATGTTTTTTTTTATTTTCTCAAATCCCAGCCAGCATCATTTTTATACAAAAAAAAAAGTTTGTTCCACCTTCAAAAACACACATACATGTTCTAAACACTGACAAAAATAAAAACAACAAAGAAAAGATAAATAAGTCATTAAAAGTAAAAAAATAAAAAAAATAAAAAATAAAAACATTTAAACATGTATGTGCAATTCTAGGATAAGACTGGATATAGTACCAATTTTCAGTGGCTCCCTATGGCACTTGCCACAACAATCATTTCTGAGTTAGGATTTTGTACATTTTTTTGGGTAATTTTTTTTTAAGTTCATTATAATAAAGTACTTGAAATGATTCTGTCAATTTGTATGTAAACATATAATATGTTTAAATTTATTCCCACTGTAAGTTTGAATTGGAAAACACTGAGGCATATCCGAGGATTAAAAGTTCGACAACATGTGATATCTTCCAACCGGTACTTGGCCAGTGTGGTGGATTATGGCCTGAACCTTCATAGGATGCCCGTGTCCCAGCAGTGGGAACATTTATGAGCTGATTATGAATGATCATCTGATGATAAAGTGTGAATTGAGATAAATACTGGGCAAAATGAATAAAAAAAACATGTTTAAAGTCGAGTACTATTAATTGAGTCTCATAGTCAATCTTATTTAGTGAATAATAATTATGTTTATTTATGATATGATGTGTGTTAACAAACATGAGTCTTCTAATAGACACTATAATAAAACAATTAGTAATGCAATGCAATGCTATGCATTATTTGTGATACATAAACATAATAAGACATTGACTACCAACACCCTGGATTTGATAAGGATTAATTTAAACCCCTATTTGTATTTAATATACCATATTATAAGGTAAACTTATTATATATTATATTAGCTTAGTAATAACTTTTATTAAGCTATTATAAAACTCAAAAGCTACCTTATTTGTTAGAAATTGTTACTTATTGTTATTTACTTAGAGTACAAAATTTTATAGTCCGTCTTCTCTGTACAGTGGTTGATGCTTGAGCGTAGAATTGAGGGGTCCTGGTTTAGATTCCCGGTGGGGATGCACAAAAATGAAAAAGTCTCAGTCTAGCAGGACACAGAGGGCTGATCACATACTTGTCCATAAAGAAAATAGATCAGTGAGACAGATGTATATTATCTGCCCCATACCCCATTATGGGACTCTTTGGACTTAAATTTTTTAATAGAATTTTATATGTTTTGCTGCTGTCAGCATCGATGGTCAGTGTGATACTAAAACCAGTCTTAGACATAAGGATGTCTTGACAAAATAATTTCTGCTGTTTAAATAGTGTTTGAATTAAATTATTATTATTATCTAATGTCAGCATCAACCAGAGAAATTGTCATTATTTATTTATTTAGGGAAAAAAGATATAATGTACTAGTACAAAATAAAAGCTAAATGTTGAGCTGATAATAAATGTTTCTGATGTTTAAATTATTTGCTATTTATCCTCAACAAAAAACAGATGAAACTACAAAATCTGAATAATTATACTTCCTAGTACACACCATAGTCTTATAACACATACAACCATTAATTAACAAGTTTAGACAAGTTAATCGTAGAGAAATTAGCCAATATAAAATATGTTACTGTGTGATAAAACTAAGAATGGCTTCACCAATTCGGCCAATCTTTTTAAGGTTCTTATGGAGAGTAATGTAGCATGGGTTATTCCGAGGTGGATCACTAGTACTAGTATATGTCATGCAAGAAAATAATTATTTATAACAAAATTTAAGCTGCCTGAAAATTGTTTAAATAGAACCACATACTATGCACCAGCCTTCAAATAATAAAAAAATTGTAACAAACTAACAAACCCACTTAAAAAAAAAAAACAATCGAATTTGATTACCTCCTCCTTTTTGTGTAGACGGTTGATAAAAAATATTCAAACTCACCATGGTCATTCACAGGGTAAACTGGTGAAGCATTTCTCGAGGCAACTGGTGATAAAGGCAAAGTTCGGCGAGGAGCTGCAGAGGGAGTTGCGCGATGTGCCGAGCTTGAGACAGTGGCTGAGGGTGGTGGGGCTCAGCGTGGACGCTATCGAGGTGATCCTAGTATTTTAATCTCATATTTAAAGTTTTTTTTTTCTTCATGACAAGAATAAAAAAGTTTGTATATTTTTAACGTAAAAAGTTAGTTCAATGTGATTTGTCTTTTTATCTCTCATTTCGGGTAACTGAGCTGGTGGGTACGGTATGTGGGTGGTGGTAAACAATCACCACCGCCCATTAGCATTCGCAGAAGTAGTGCCTATGTGAATGCCCTGTCCGTTTGTTAAGGGGTAAGGGATAAGGAAGGTTTGACGACTGGAAAGTTGAAATGGACTGGGAAGTGTGAGGAAAAGAAAACAACGGTTCTCCTCCGATATGTGTTTTGAGATTCTTGGGATATTTATTTTAGTTATTTATTGTACCTATGTATACTAGCTGCGCCCCGTGGTTTCACCCGCGTAAGTCCGTATCCCGTAGGTATATCGGAATAAAAAGTTGCCTATATGTTATTCCAGTTGTTCAGCTGTCCACGTACCAAATTTCATTGCAACCGGTTCAGTAGTTTTTACGTGAAAGAGCAACAAACACACACACATCCTTACAAACTTTTGCATTTATAATACTAGCTGTGACCCGCGGTTGAAACCGCGTAAGTCCGTATCCCGTAGATATATCGGGATAAAAAGTTGCCTATAGGTTATTCCAGTTGTCCAGCTGTCCACGTACCAAATTTCATTGCAACCGGTTCAGTAGTTTTTGCGTGAAAGAGCAACAAACACACACACATCCTTACAAACTTTCGCATTTATAATATTAGTAGGAAGTAGGATAAATGTCTACAACTTCCCTCCATGGATCATTGTAATTGTGTCAATCGTACCAAGACGATTGTGGAACGTGGACGTACAAACAAATTCATATAAACAATACTAGTTAGCTGAATTGTCCTTTCAAAACATGGGCATTCTGGGGTTTACCTCGTATAGCTCACGTTCCCTTGGGATTTCCGAGATTTAAAATATCTTATATCCTTTCTCGAGTCGCAAACTATATCTGTACCAAATGTCATCGCAACCGATTCATTGGTTTGGGCGTGAAGAAGAGGCAGACAGACGGACAGAGTTACTTTCGCATTTA
Organism: Zerene cesonia; assembly: GCF_012273895.1. Taxonomy (NCBI): domain Eukaryota; kingdom Metazoa; phylum Arthropoda; class Insecta; order Lepidoptera; family Pieridae; genus Zerene; species Zerene cesonia. The sequence goes on along the minus strand of NW_024045134.1, from coordinate 1,854,291 downwards.
TAATAGGGTTTTTCCTACAATATAATATTTATTTATTTATTTATTTATTTATTTATTTATTTATAATATAATAAAAGCGATAGTTTGTAAGTATGGTTAGGTGAATGCATGGATGGATGTTATGTTTGTTACTCTTTTCGCGAAAACAGCTCATCGTATCTGTATGAAATCCGGTACAGAGATAGATCATAGTCTGGATTAGCACGTAGGCTACTTTTCATCCAGGTACCACGCGAGTGACGCCGCGTGCTACAGCTAGTAGATATATTAGAGTAATCGTAAAATATGTTTTACAAAGTTGTATTAGAATGCCGTGGACACGTTCAGCGGCGAATGCGTATTACGTCACGTCTCAATAATTTAGCTAGCGTTTGCACCTTAATATAAACAATAATGTAACGAAATTGCATTCCGGCGCACAAGCGCTGCGCAATCGATATTTGTTTTATAATAATTCGTATGCTGTATTGAGTTCAAAGTAAAAGTTGATATATTTTTTTGGTGTTAGATGCTATGTAACGAAGCGATTGTATGGTAAAAATTGTTGTGTCTGGACTCTGGAGATACTAGCAGACAAAAAGGACATAGGCTACTTTTTCCATAAATAAACTCCATACATAAAACGTAGGCTTATAAAAACTTGCATATTTATAGGTACATATAAAGATATTCAATTTTAAGTCCTGAAAGCTACTGTAATGAAAAGTGAACCAAAAATTAGAAATTTCTAACAAAATGCATGGAGTACTAGCTGCGCCCCGCGGTTTCACCCGTGTAAGTCCTTATCCCGTAGGGATAGCGGGATAAAAAGTTGCCTATATGTTATTCCAGTTGTCCAGCTGTCTACGTACCAAATTTCATTGCAGTCGATTCAGTAGTTTTTGCGTGAAAGAGCAACAAACACATACTCATCGTTACAAATGGACTATCTTTTACTTTATTCTTTACTATCTTTTAGGTGAAACACCTAATTGCTATAGAAATTTTTTTTGTTGACGCAGTAAAGACGTGGATGGAATTTGACAATATATATTAGTGGGGGTTATTGAGTAAGGATAACAAAAAAAGAATCCGATTTCCCAGGCGGTCTGTTCGCGCATATCATCACTGGAGGCGCTCAGGGAGCGTTCGGAGCATGAGCTGCGCGCGATACTGTGCGGCGCGAGGGACGAGGAGGTGCGCCGGCTGGGGCGGGCGATGCAGCGGCTTAGGAGCTATACAGGTATGTGGGGATGATAGTTATTGCTTATAAAAGAGGTCGTTAGGGGGGGGGGGAGATAGAAAAGGGCCAACAATATCCCTGGGGACTGGGGAAAAATGGGACCAAATTACACGTTCATAGGACGGGGTTATCGAGTGACAAAGACAATAAAACACAGTTGAATTGAGAACGTTAATTTGCAACCGATTGAATATAAATACTAAATTTAGTAACAATAAAAAGAAAAACACACTAAAATAATTTTTAAAATGAATCTTTAAGAAATGTGATCCATTAGAGCAATTTCCTATTCATGACTATCCCTTTAATAAATTCCAGAGGCCCTAGCGCGGGGCCACGAAGCGGTGGAGCTGCCCCTCTACTGGGACAGCTGGGAGCGGCACGGGCGGGGCTCGCCGCGCACCAGGGAGGACAGGAACCACAAGCGGGCCCCCCGGGTGCAGGGCAACGGTGAGTTCGGGCATACCTTTTTTTTTAATCCAGATTCTTAAATAAGTAGTGGTGGCTCAGTGGTGAAAACCTCGGACTTCAAAATCGATAAGTCGGGGTTCGAGACCGGGCGAGCGTGCAGGAAATAAATTGATTTTTCAATTTATCTGCGCATGTGGATAACATCACCACTGCTTAAACGGTAAAGGAAAACATCGTGAAGAAACCGGCATGTCCAAGAATTAAAAAGTTCGACGACATGGGACATCTGCCAACCCGCACTTGGCCAGCGCGGTGGATTATGGCCTGAATCCTCATAGGAGGCCTGTGTCCCAGCAGTGGCAACATATATAGGCTGATGATGATGATGATGATGAGATTCTTAAATGGGACCAGAGGATAACGATTTCCTGCCATACAAAAAAAATCACGTAAATCCGTGGCTCTTTAAATGGATAGAGTGATTTAAAGTTGATGGTTTATATGCAGTCATATACTATCTACTTAAATACTCCGAATTTAAAGCGTCCGAAGTCGCGGGCAAAAGTCAGTTAAACGTGTCAAATAAAGATTTTTTTATGACATCATTAATGGAGTCGTGGGTCGCCTGTTGGTAAGCGTGGTGGTAGCGCTGGTAGCCCTTGAACATTTTGGAGAGGCGTAAGGTCGATTAGAGACCTTTACAAATGGATTGCTGATTTCAAATAGGAAAGGGATTAAGAAAGGATTGACGAGAGGGATACAGGAAAGACTGGGAAGGACAAGGAAAAGGATATGGGTCTCCGGCTCCCCCACTCACCAAACGAAACACAGCGGTATGCTATTCCACGCCGGTGTTCTGAGGGGGTTTGGTACTCCCCTGGTGTGAGCTACCCAATTAGAGCCGGAGCGTGCTCGACTGCAACATCCGAAAATTAAATTATCCATTTATATTACTAGTGGTCCGCCCCGGCTTTGCCCGTGGTACATACATAGCCTTCCTCCATAAATGGGCTATCTAATACTGAAATAATTTTTCAAATCGGACCAGTTCCTGAGTTCCTGAGATTAGTGTGTTCGAACAAACAAACTCTTCAGCGTTATAATATTCGTATAGATATCCATACAAATTACATAACTAATAACGTATTCTACTTAAGCTCAATTACCCAAACATTTCCAGGTGGTAAATCCCCAACGACACCGGTGGGCAAGCGGAGGCAGAACTCCCACCTGCCCGCACCGGACTCGCTCACGAAGTCACGCTCGCACGAGTCGCAACTGTCGGTTAGACCGGACGCTTCAGATCATAGGTTAGATGGTGTTTTTTTTAGTTATTTTTAATGTGGTTGTTGGGTAAGGACGTGGTGGCTCGCCTGATGGTATGCGACTAGCATTGGTCATGCACTTTTGCAGAGGCTATATGCCTGTACGAATCGATTGCCAACTGTACTGAGTAAGAGATAAGCGGAGGATTGATGGGAGGGAGCGAAAGGGTAGGATTGAGGAGTATTTGTAAGATTGTAAAAACTGTTAGGTTATAATCTATCTCATAAGATTGTGATTTATCAACAAATTGAGATACCGAACACTTCAGAATGTTATTAATTTGATTATAGTTTTTAATTTTACTGCGATATATGTATAAGTCTGTCTATATGATGTGTCATACAGACAGACATGTCGCAGTTAATAATTTTATTACAGTACAGGCTTCGAAAAAAAATTGTTTTTTTTATCGCGAAGCAGGCAGGCAAACGAACAGGCGGGTCATCTGATGGAAACTGACGCCCGCCGCCCATAAGCACTCGCGATGATAGCGACCCTATCGCGAATGTGTTGCCGGCCTTTGAGAATATGATATGTTTTCTTGAAGGTTAGGGATACTTCGAATGTGCCTGGGAACACCGATGTCGAACACCGATTCGCACTACGTATAATAGTAAATCATTCGACAGGAGGGCAATTATTCTTGGCAAAAAAAATAAACAATAGTTAAAAAAAACTAAAAAACACGCTTTAACAAAAATCATTTTTTGCAAATTAAAAAATGGAATAATTTTATCAAATTAGTGTATTGTCATCGGTCCTCAATAAATCTACAAAGTTTGAACGAAATCTGGCCGTTTAAAGTGGGTCAAAATCGCGCCCAAAGAAGTCGGTTACAAACAAACATACAAACAAACATACAGGTGAAGCTAATAAAAAGCGTGTAAAAATAGCATAATTAAATCCACAAATATACACATTCCAGTGACAACAGCCAATCGTCGGCGGTGGGCAACGCGGAGGCGAGCCCGCCGGCCTCGCCGCACGAGCACGAACACCCGCAGAGGATATACGATACGCATCATGTGAGTCTTACTGCACGTTCTGCGGGAAGGAGGGGGGGGGGGGGGGGGGGGTTTGTCCTTTTCCTTTTCCTACCCCGTCCTTTGTGAAATTTTTTATTAGTATTTATATTAACAGAGGCGGCAGAAAAAAGCAAATGGATAATGTTAATATGAAATTTTGTTTGGAACATTATTGTATACTCGCTGATTTTGTATAACTTAAATAGTTTGTGGTGTCCAAAGCGATACGAAACAACAGTAATTTATTTATATCTATGTCACATGCCTTGTGTTTGATTATATAATAGTTATTATTTAATATTGTTCATTTACAATATAATATTACTCTTAAGAACCGGTTTTCCTTAAAACGCGTTCAGTCTTGTTGTACCTAAATACGCAACTACTAAGTAGGGAAAACTGGTTTTAACCAGATTCACCTTACAATAATAAAACATACATGTATATACATTATGTATATTATATGTATACTTAGTCTGGCCATAAATACTGTTACACTTAATTATAAAAAAATATTACATTTGAATTTCGAATCT
>NW_024045134.1:1770037-1848771 GCF_012273895.1 Zerene cesonia | reverse complement strand
ATACAGTGAATACCATATGTTATATTCATTTGTTTTTTCCATTCCCAGGGCAGCCCAGCGATGAGCGTGGGCGGGCCGCGGTCGCCGCGCGTGAGCACGGTCACGCCGATGACCGCGGTCACGGTCACCGGGAGCACGGGCGCGCCCATGGGCGCGGTGGGCGGGTGCATGGCGCACGACATTGCGCACCGTTTCACGAAAACGTTCAACATGATCGCGACGTGCGACTTCTGCGACAAGCAAATGCTGTTCGGTTCCGGTTTGAAGTGCAAAGAGTGCAAGTTCAAGTGTCACAGGTGACAGTTCCAGCCGTTACTGAAAAAAAAAAAAAAAAATAAACCATACCATAGTGTTACCATAATGTTGTGAACATCTTTATATGGTAACCCGCTACGCCACGCGGTTTCACCCGCTTAAGTCCGTATCACGTAGCAAATATCGGGATAAAAAGTTGCCTATATGTTATTCCAGTTGTCTAGCTGTCTACGTACCAAATTTACTAATTACAAATGTATACTAATATTATAAAGCTGAAGAGTTTGTTTGTTTGAACGCACTAATCTCAGGCACTACTGGTACGATTTGAAAAATTCTTTCAGTGTTAGATATCACATCTATTAAGGAAGGCTATATGCCGGGACGGACCGCTAATTTGAAATAAGAATTTTGAATGCTAATTTGTGATTTTTATTTTTCACTTTCTACCCAAATTAATAAAATTACATGCATAAACAAATTAATAGTTCGACTTTAAATTCAGAACCACCAAAGATTTGTAAAATTTAGAAATGTTAGTGGAATATTTAAATCCCGTTAGTTATATTGTGTATTAAATAATACATACTATGATTTGTTGCAGAGACTGCGAAAGCAAGGTGCCGCCATCCTGTGGGCTGCCGCAGGAATTCGTTAACGCGTTCAAGGAAAAGTTTCATAAAGACGGTGTGTTTTATTATTTTTTATCTGTATATTTATTGAAATTTACATTTATATATTTCATACACACATACATTTTTTGACATTTTTAAATTTACAATTTATAGCGATTACAATTTAGTTACTTAAAAACGGTTTGTCTTACATATATTTTTAAAGTTTACATACATAAAGCCATAAAATATAATTAAATTAATTAATTAATATAGTGTAAAAATACGCTTTAATAGTAGGATCAACTAATTGTCTTACTCCCTCTTATGCAGAGTGTTTTTAACGATATTGAGTTAACTCATAAATATATTATAGCTAGCTGCGAACCGCGGTTTTACCCGCGTAAGTCAGTACCCCATAGGAATATCGGGATAAAATGTTGCCTATATGTTATTCCAGTTGTCCAGCTGTCTATGTACCGAATTCCATTGCAATCGGTTCAGTAGTTTTTGCGTGAAAGAGCAATAAAAACACACACATACACACATCCTTACAAACTTTCGCATTTATAATAGAAGTGAAAGAATTTTTGAAATAAGCCCAGTAGTATTTGAGTTGATCCATTACAAACAAACAAAAATACAAATTCTTCCTCTTTATAATATTAGTGTAGATGAGAGTAGAGCACAGCACCTCAGTACTGATTTTCATTGACTACCCTTCCGTCATCTAGATCTATTACATAAGGATAATAAATGCTTTTATAATCAGGTGGTTATTACTTGTCATCTCCGGGCCGCATCATCCCGCCGCTGACGCCCAAGCGGAGGCAGAGGCCGCCAGCACACCATTATTCGGTGAGAAATGTTATAATAATAAAATATATAGTTATTTGAAATCTGTTGCATAGTTTGGTATTTTTAGTAGGATTTATAAGTAGCTTGGTGGTCTCGGCTTATCCCGCGCAGTCGAAGGGAAAGAGTCAGACCTGGGGGTTGCCCCCGTATTAAACTATCTCTGTCAAAAACCAGCGCCAGGTTCACGCCTGACACAAGCTGTACTAGATCCTTTTTAGATGTACGCTATTGTTACACTCTTTTCATAATTTTTATTTTTATTCTTTTACGTTTTATTCTTCTATGTACTGCGTGTGTCATCAAATAAATGTTTTTTTCATTTTTCCTTTCTTTCTTTCTCTCTCTCTCTCATTCTCTGTCTCTTTCTAATACACCGCCGTTCACAGGGCAACCCCGACTCGTCGTCGAACACGTCATCGTGCAACAGTTCCACGCCGTCGTCGCCCGCGCTCGCCCCGCCCGCGCCGGCGCACCATCAGCACCACCACCAGCACCAGCACCAGCAGCACCATCAGCACCAACACCAGCACCAGGCGGACAGGAGGCGATTCCACTTCCCCGGTGAGTGGGGTTCGTGTTATTGGATATATTTAGATTGAACTATAGCTTTTGCATGCAGCTTCGCCCGTGTTATATTCGGAGTAGTTTAATAGATGTTATTATATATACATGTAAACCTCCCTCTTGAATCACTCTATCTATAAAAAAATCTCCTCAAAATTTGTTGCGTAGTTAATGGTTTAAGCATACATAGGGACATACAGAGAAAGCTATTTTGTTTTATACTATGTAGAGATATAATACTAGCGGTCCGCCCCGGATTCGTCCGTGTCACATAGATGTCCAACGTCACTTATATAATTCTCCTTTTAGATGTGAAACCCACTGTGTCGAGTCCGAACCACACGTCGGCTGTCCAGTCACCAGCGCGGACGACGGCCGACTCCAAACATGATCTCACCTGCAGTGTGCGTAGCGGTGAGTGAATAGAAACGTACACACGGACACACACATTGGATGAAACGGTTATAGACAAGCATACACAGTAGGCAATATTGGAAGAGACAGTTATAGATAGTTGGAAATAGTGGGAGAGACATTTATAGACCAGCATACACCACAGGCAATATTGGAAGAGACAGTTATAGATAGTTGGGAATAGTGGGAGAGACACTTATAGACCAGCATACACCGCAGGCAATATTGGAAGAGACAGTTATAGATAGTTGGGAATATTGGGAGAGACACTTATAGACCAGCATACACAGTAGGCAATATTGGAAGAGACAGTTATAGATAGTTGGGAATAGTGGGAGAGACACTTATAGACCAGCATACACAGTAGGCAATATTTGTAGAGACAGTTGTAGACATGCATTCACAGTAGGCAATATTGGAAGAGACAGTTTTAGATAGTTGGGAATATTGGGAGAGACACTTATAGACCAGCATACACAGTAGGCAATATTTAGGGGGAAATTTGTAGAAATATATTCACAGTAGGCAATATTGGAAGACAGAGTTATAGACAAGCATACATAGTGGGCAATATTAGGATTTCCTCCCCACAAGTGGTGTCGTTGCATAAGGCTGCGCGCACATTGCAGAGGGCTCCGGGCAGGTGTCGCTGAGCGGCTCGGGCTCCACGGACAGCGGCGGCGCCGCGCGGGACAACTCCGTCGAGCTCGCCGCGCACGACGAGCGGTGGCCGCGCCAGAACAGCGTGAGTCTCTTGCTCAACGTTTGATGCGAAATTAATCGATATTGTTATTGTTAAATAATTTATATTATATTTATAAATTAATTGTTGTTGTATATTGTTTTCATTGTTATTATTAAATATAATGTATTATTAGAAAAAAAATATAAAAAATGAAAAAAAGGTGTGTGTGCGATTCACACACGATAGAAGTGAAACTTCAGTAAATCGACAAAACAATGAGATGAATATATAGAAAATATAAAATAGTATGTATATTTCTGTCTCACTCTTTGGCTTCATTCTACACATTTTTATATTTGTGTCTTTTACCTGTCGTTTTTTCCGTTGCATCAGGTTTGAAATCACAACGATTCTAAAGAAGTTTCACTTCAAAAAAAGCTTTCAAATATGTCAGAACTTTAACTTCTTTATGTGATCAATAAGTGTGTACAACTAGTCACATTAAAATCAAACTCAAACATTTATTTATTCAATTAGACTTCTTATAGAAGTACTTTTTGAATGGTCATTTTATACAATTTTAACATTTACCACCGAGTTAAATATTACGATATTCCGTAAGAACTAGACCAAATTTAAGTGGGACCTCATGTATATGGGAGGAAAAAGATTTCTAATAAAGAAAGAATCATCATAGTCGTTTCAACCAGGCAAAATTTCTGACCTAAATAACTCAAGAAATACAGTCGCTTTGAGAACCACCTCCTTTTTTGAATTCGATTAAAAATGCATTCTTAATTTTATTTTTTTTATTTATACTCGCTCACAGTTATATGCGTAATCATTAACCACTATACGGAGGAGGTAATCTTTAAGGTTAAAAAATCAACAAACAACAATAACTTTCACACAGCGGGTTGTCTGGAAGAGATCACGCTTTAGTCATAAGGTCGCCTTCTGTGCTGGTCTTGTTTTTACTCTTTTTTTTTTTGTAAGTTCTATTTGCACACCAGCACTATAAACAATAATATTCGTAATTACATCGTGGTACATATATAGCCTATAGACCTCTTCAATAAATGGGCTATCTAACACTGAAAGAATTTTTCAAATCGGACCATAAGTTCCTGAGATAGGTGCGTTCAAACAAACAAACTCTTCAGCATTATAATATTACTAGCTGCGCCCCGCGGTTTCACCCGCGTACGTCCGTATCCCGTAGGAATATCGGGATAAAAAATTGCTTATATGTTATTCCAGTTGTCCAGCTGTCTACGTACCAAATTTTATTGCAATCGGTGTAGTAGTTTTTGCGTGAAATGGGAACAAACAAACACACACTATCATTACAAACTTTCGCATTTATAATATTAGTAGGATAGTAGGAAGGATTAATAATTAATTAAAGTGGTAAGTAGTGTTAATAGTATTATAGTATAGATGTGTAAACAATACTATTAAAAGCAAGCTTCGAACAAAACTTTCTTATCAGTGTTCCGAGTTAATAATTCATTTCCGAAATGACGTTTGCGATAAGCGAGCGACGCAGTGCGTTCGGTGACTTTGTGTTTATTGTTGTTTTCTTTCGTATTTGCTTCGGTTTTCAAATGGATTCAGCTATGTCGAGTTTGATACGTCGGAGGAGATTGTTGTTCGAGGAAGTATGTTATTGATGTATTGGTTTTGTTTTTTTTGCTATTTATCTATCTTAATCTTATATATAAAACTTTCCGTGTCACAATTTCAGTTACCGAACTCGTCCGAAACGGCTGGACCGATTCTTATGAAATTTTGTGTGCATGTCGGGTACGTCTGAGAATCGGCCAACATCTATTTTTCATAACCCTAAATGATAAGAGCAAGGCAAAACAGCGTTTGCCGAGTCAGCTACTATTATATATAAATTTCGTGTCACATTGTTTGTTCGCGATTGACTCGTTAACCACTCAAGCGATTTTAATCAAATTTGCAAACCAGTGTGTACTAATAGTGCCTCTGCGAATGCGCCGCCCGCTTTTTTGGGGTAAGGGAAAAGGAAAGGATTAACGACTGGAAAGAAGGAATGGACTGGGACGGGTGAGGAAAAGGAAACGGGCCGTTGTGTGTTTGTTTTATGTTTGACTGGGTTAACCGATTTTGATGATTCTTAATATTTGAAACCTGGGTGCCCTACATGGCATGACGTTAAAATTTGATCCTAGTCTTGATATATTGAAGATATTTTGTCATAAACGCGCAGCAACGCAGTTATCTCACTGATTTTCAGTGGCCCCTATGTGACAGATGGAAGTAGGAAGTTGGAAGCAGTCTCAAATATTAATTATATAAATACATTAAAATGATAAATTCGCATAGATAAATAGATCATTTAAAATTATACATAACAGATTCATAAACAGACTGATAATGTAACAATATGAAATAAATGTGGTAAACTCGCAGAGTGTGAGAAATTTTTGAAAAATAGATAAAATTTGACCACGACGCGGGATGCGAACCTGCGTCTTTTTGCCAAAGCGCAGCATATCAATCAAATTTTGATCTTTTAAAATTTCTCATCTATAAAGCATTTCAATGCTATATAGCACGGAGACTAAGGGTAAATTTTAAAAAAGCTCGCGTTACGCAATCCGCAGCTGTCGATGAAGGAGTGGGACATACCGTACGACGAGCTGAAGCTGTACGAGGTGATCGGCGCCGGGCGCTTCGGCACCGTGTACCGCGGCAGCTGGCACGGCGCCGTCGCCGTCAAGCTGCTGCACGTGCACGCGCTCAGCGACCACTGTGCGCCGCTCGACACCTTCAAGCACGAGGTGACCTACCCACACACCCCCCCACACCCCCTCCACACCCACACAAACACACACACAAACACGCACACACACACGCACACGCGAACACACACACCGTCGCATTCACCTCTCCCGGTCTCCTCTCGTGGTGGCGTGCAAAACGACAACGGATGGCGGAATGTACCTGGTAACGTAGCTTCGTAATTTCCTAAATGGCAACGGTCCCTAAGATACTGCTGTTTTAGTATTAACTCTAACGCACTTAACATAAAATTCGTAATCCTCTGAGAGAAATAGTCTCAGTTTAAGTCAAATTAAACTCATTCCCATACCATTATAAACTCTAACCGGCTAAACCGACTCCTAAGACTTTATATCCTTTACACATGTCATATATGCTATACAATTATAGACTCTAACTTTATAAACACAAGTCTGACATTCGCCCAGGTGGCGAAACATACTAAATTAGATGTTGCACAATTATAGACTCTAACGCTATAAACACAAGATTGACATTCCCGTATCCAGGTGGCGACGTTCCATAGACTTAACCATTGCCATTATAGACTCTAATGCAATAAATACAAGGTTGACATTCCCGTATCCAGGTGGCGACGTTCCATAGACTTAACCATTGCCATTATAGACTCTAATACAATAAATACAAGGTTGACATTCCCGTATCCAGGTGGCGACGTTCCATAGACTTAACCATTGCCATTATAGACTCTAACACAAAAAACACAAGGTTGACATTCCCGTATCCAGGTGGCGACGTTCCATAGACTTAACCATTGCCATTATAGACTCTAACACAATAAACACAAGGTTGACATTCCCGTATCCAGGTGGCGACGTTCCATAGACTTAACCATTGCCATTATAGACTCTAACACAATAAACACAAGGTTGACATTCCCGTATCCAGGTGGCGACGTTCCATAGACTTAACCATTGCCATTATAGACTCTAACACAATAAACACAAGGTTGACATTCCCCCATCCAGGTGGCGACGTTCCGCAAGACGCGGCACGAGAACCTCGTGCTGTTCATGGGCGCGTGCATGAAGCCGCCGCGGCTCGCGATCGTGACGTCACTGTGCAAGGGCATGACGCTGTACACGCACATCCACCTGCGCAAGGACAAGTTCACCGCCAACAAGAGCGTGCTGGTCGCGCAGCAGATATCGCAGGTCGGTTGTGTGCGCGTACACACGCGCGGGGAACAGGGGGGCAGGGGTGGGGGGGAGTGATCAGAGTGGCATCGCGGACGGATGTTTGATTGGATTGGATGATAGTAACAGAGCGAGCGAGACGATATCTATCTGTCTGAATAGTTTGTTTGTTTGAACCCACTCATCTCAAGAACTAGTAGGCCGATTTGAAAAATTATTTCAGTGTTAGATAGCTCATTTATTGGAAGGCTTTAGTCCAGATATGGGCAAAATAATAGTTTTTATAGCTATTATTATAATTATTAATTATGTCAAAAAATACTACCTGTAATGTTACAATACAAGTTTTAAATCTATGTTAACATACTGCACCTTATGTTATCTTATTTGAATTCTAATTGATCATTCTGGACTTCTCGCGTTTCCAGGGTATGGGATATCTACACGCGAGGGGCATCGTGCACAAAGACCTCAAAACGAAAAACATATTCTTAGAAAACGGCAAGGTGGTGATCACCGATTTTGGTCTGTTCAGTGTCACGAAGCTGTGTTTTGGTAACAAGTAAGTGTTATGTTATAGTTATTGTTTAGTGTGTGATTAGCACCCGTACACACAATATCGTCTCTATTACTAGCCCGCTAAAGTCCATATCGCCCGCAACGCACATTATCGACTCTATTATCAGTGCGCTAAGGTCCATATCTCCCGTAACGCTCGCGTACCCATTTTATCGTCTCTATTACTAGCGTGCTAAAGTCCATCTCGTCCGCAACGCTCACGTACACACATTATCGACTCTATTACCAGTGCGCTAAAGTCCATATCGCACGCAGCGCTCACGTTCATACATTATCGACTCTATTACCAGTGCGTTAAAGTCCATATCGCACGCAACGCTCACGTACACACATTATCGACTCTATTACTAGTACGCTACGGTCCATATCGTCCGCAACGCTCACGTACACACATTATCGACTCTATTACCAGTGCGCTAAGGTCCATATCGCCCGCAGCGCTCGCGGCGACAGCCTCGGCATCCCGTCGGGCTGGCTGTGCTACCTGGCGCCGGAGCTGGTGCGCGCGCTGCGGCCGCACGCCTCGCTGCACCTGCCCTTCTCCAAGCACACGGACGTGTACGCGTTCGGGTACGGTGATGATTTGTTATTGGTCTGTTTTAAGCATAGACAAGTGTGTATTTGGTCATAGATACACACCTGTCAGAACATTGCCATTCTGTCAGTTATATTATTACAGGTTAATCTATATATGTTCCATCTAGACCAGATGAAATATATATATGTATATGTATATATAGAAAGACTGATCGTATACTAAAAAAATATGCTGTGTTGGATTTGTCTCTGCTTGGATCTGAATGCATAAATAAAAACATTTGGAAACTTATTGGTATATCTCTGAACATTCCAGAACTGTGTGGTACGAACTGCTATGCGGGGAGTATCCATTCAAGGGTCAACCGGCGGAGGCGGTGATATGGCAAGTGGGGAAGGGGGCAAAACAGTCACTTGCTAACATGCAGGCCTCTAGAGATATTAAGGTGAGGCTTATTTTCAAATTTTATTTAAACATATTATGTAAGTACAAATATTTAGCTGTTTACTAACTTTTGATTTACAAATGCATGTAGCTACAAAAATAACAGAACCGTTTTTTGAATTTAGAATGCAAATAGAAATAAGCTTTTTTAATAACAATTTAAAATTTCCATATTTCCAGGACATCCTGATGCTCTGCTGGTCGTACCGAGCCAGCGAGCGGCCAGACTTCCCCCACCTGCTGTCCACGCTGGAGAAACTCCCGCGCAAGCGGCTAGCGCGCTCTCCCTCGCACCCCGTACACCTGTCTCGCTCCGCGGACTCGGTGTTCTGAGAGCGGCTCGGCGCGCTGTGCGTACGCCCATAGGGCCCTACGGAACACAGTGCTCGGACAGTGCAGTGATTGTGATAACAGTGTCGTGTTAGAAACAGTGTTGTGTTGGATGCAGTGGTTGTGCTAAGCGAAGGGAGGGTTGAGAGTACTACTTGACAGTTTAGTGAATTTGAGTAGAATTTTAAGGTGAATTTGAATGTTTGTTTGTGCAATTACGCTTCTTTTTAGTTATCATGTATTTTACGACATCTTATGTGTTTCAGTGAACACTGGTCGGTTAATAATTGTTGTATTATTTGACGATAGATGTATGTCTCTGAAGTTGTATACATTTTAAACGGGTAATTTTATTAGAAGCATAGTTGCATGAATGAATGTTTGAGTATAATCAAGTCTTTCAATGTTTGACCAAGTAATAACATAACTTCATGCATGGGTGTGCCTAATTGGATGCCATCTATTGGTATAACGGTATACAGTCCCACACTCTTTATTTGCTTTGAAAAATAAATTTTATTACGATGATTAGATTATTGAAAATGTGAAGTTAGTAAAATGTTTTATTGGTTTTATTAATTTTGAACATAGACACAAGAACATAGATATAAACATTTTACGTTTAATGTAAACTATGTTGTAATGATGAACGGATTTAAATCGCTGTTAAGGTAACTTTTTCTAACAATTTCGTAAATTGTGCATGTCGTTCCAACTGATATCAAATATATTTTAAGTAAGAAATAAAATTCCTTTAGAATTATTGTTTACTGAAAATATTCAATTCAATATTATTATAATAAGTATTGACACTGCAAAATAGAGAATAAGTGTAAAATAAAATTTTGTTAAATTTACAATATTTTTCAAATATTTCATTATACTGTGAGGTAAGAACATGTCTTACAAACATTTAAAAAGAAAAAAAAAAAAAATTAACACTTCAAACAATACTGCATGTTAATTGATTACTTTGTTTTAATGTCTACATAGTCATTTAATGCAATGTTTGTTTAAAATTGTAGCAAAACGACGAAATCACTATTGTGACAAAAAAGAGGCGAAGAACGCAATAGATTTAAAAAATAAATTGAATTTATTACTATACTAGTTATAGTTTTAAAATTCAATATGGTCATTTTATACAGAGATTGGGGAATACTTTTGAAATTTTCATTTTATTTTCCAACCCACGTTACCAGAAACGAAGTAGATTCTCTAATCGACTATATTTTTTAATTTTATTATGTTACTTAATAACCTGTGGGTAACTGTGGGATTTCAACCGATTGGCGTGATTTTTATCACATTTGATAGCAATTTATTTTGTAAAATAAGTCATCGCGTCTTTTATGTTACACTCTCAAATTAAGAATTAATTGTATTGTTTACATTTGACTTTATGGTTTCCATCCAGGTCTCGGAAACTTAGTGAAACAGCTGTTTACATCTGCCCTTGTCCTACAATGGGATTTTTGTTATACCTTACAATATTATGATATATGATATGTGATTACTAACAATAAAAAAAAATTGATATGTTTTTGGGGTCTGTCTCTCAAAGTTATAAATTAATCGATCACAGTCGTATATAATATAATAAAGGAAAATTGGTTAGATTAAAATATAGGTTATTAGTATCATCAACCTTAATATAACTGTGAGACTGTTTCACTTTCTGTCACAATGGAAATATCAGATCCATATGCTTTTTATAAAGAAAGTTAAATTGGACACTAATAAAAGCTGCGTCATTGGAATCCAAGCAAATAAATATAGTTACACTACACCTATGATATATACTAATTATGACCGGTGATTTCATCCATGGTGGAAACCATGTCAGCCATACAGAAATTTCTTTAAAAATGTAGCATACCTTTGATCCTGGGTCCTCTACTAATTTTTATTTCAAATTTTTCATGCAAATCATAGTGGTTTACCAAAGAAAGTGTTACATATGAACAGATAGAGATATTCTTAATGCCTAGCTTCCCATTAGAGTTGTCAAAGGTAAAGTAATAGTCACTGGGTTTTACTCACATAACTTCCGTTCCCTTTTCTATTATCTATATACCTTTCTCGGATCTAAAACTATCCTTGTACAAAATTATATCTAAAGTGGCTCAGCCGTTTAAATGTAAAGAAGAGGCAGACAGACAGAGTCACTTTCACATTAACAATATTAATATTATTGTTAATATGACATTTGAGAAACAGAACCTCAATGTCTTAAAGGCAATGCTCATTATACTTTATAATTATAATGTTAAAGTAAGAATCGAACGGGTCCTTGCTACTTAGTATTGTAACGAGAAAGCACCATACTTTATCACTTGTTAAGCTCTGATCTCTGATGTCAATAGATTATAGTATTTTCGTATTTGTAAGTAAATACTGAAAATTCGACTGCGTTTAATATAATTGTACATAGCGTGTGGAGCTTTTTGTTGTGTGCAATGGTTATTTAATGTAACAATAATTTTTTATCAATTCTTGTATATACACAACAATCACATAAAATTCTCTCTCTGCTCTAAATGTAGGTGAATACTGGAAAGTAGTTTTTACTCATTTTCCACCTTTTTAATTAAATTTTTTATGAAATCATAATGATCAAAGTATTTTATAGATTTTCAATTGCACACAACAAGAATTTTATTGAAGTTAATAAGGGTTTTTTCAAGGGAATTGTATCTTAAAAATAGATAAGTCTTCAATCAAAATATTGATTGTATGATTAGTTTGTGAATTTATTGTAAATATATTATTAATCTGTATTTCTTCTATTATCATTAATGAATATTCACATATTGAGTGAACATATTTTGTATAGATGTAGATAAAAATTGGCACCTTGAAATGTTATAATTAAATTTGATTTTATCAATTTTATAAAAAAAATTTCAAGACTTCATTACAATACCATTATAGTCATTTTCTAACTTGTATTATAAACATAATATTCTACATCTAAAAAATTATCTTACCCTATAAATTTATAAAGCAATGTGATTCAAAAATCATCCCTTACATAATGAAATTTTATTTTTACAAGAGGCTTTCTAATTAAGGTGAAATTGTAGCTTTTTAAAGAACATGCATTTTGTATTTATTTTCCTACTAATGTAAACTATTGTCTATGATGAAATGTAAAAATTGTAAAAACATAAACATAGCTTAACTAATGTATAAAGTTAAATAGCTTGTAATTGTTATTTTATTGTTTACTAAATTATTATAAAATAAGATAGAAATTTATTCTGGTCACTCAACTCCTATTATTATTATGATAATGTTATGTATTGATAATGGAGTACAGGCCACATTGATATGTATATAGAGCAAGTGGCCCGACTTGATCAATTAATTATTCATAGTTTGACACAATCAGTTTTGCAGTTTTGACAAACGGTTACTTTTACTTGTCGAACATCATCCTTATGGGAAATAAGGTCTGATCAATTGAAAAAATTGTTTATTTGTATTTGCTTAATTAGGGTTATAAGACAGGTTTACTTTTACCCCACCTATTTGATTAGTTTCATGTGATTTAAAGTGAATTAACTTTGTTATTTCTTGACTTATAGTTTGCTGAGATGATATACAGTTTGTATAATTGTACTTGACAAGCTGAAACCATTTTGTTTCATATCGATTGGTAAAAGTAATCATTGCATTAAGTACAGATGTTGTACAGTTGGATGTCTGAGTAGTGTTACACACGTATTGAGATTTCCGTTACTAGGTTAGTTGCATTTGCCAAAATAAATCTCCCATCACTGTTCTTGTCTGTTTTATTTAAACCTAATGCACCACAATATTTATAAACAAATTATTATGAAATATGTCCAGCTAGAATAGTGGCTATATTAGTACAAATACTCTTAATTTCTTCATTGCTAAGGTATTCGGCGCCCAATATGGCATTACCTACAGCTATTGTTTCTCTCATTGTGTTTGCTTTTATCCAAATCCTACCATTCATACCCGCTGCTAATTCAAAAGGCCACTCGTTTTTAATAGAATCTAGTAGCGGGCAATTTGGATTAAGTATTTTTCTTATAAGATTCAATGAGCATTTAAAAACAAAACCGTCAGTTAACACGCCAAGGCGCCCCTTTTTGCCGTGCGAATCCACGCAAACTAGCTCTGGTTCCATATCTTTGCTTGCGACTAGCATTTTCGCATATACAACATCTCCGATTTGAACTTCTGGTCTGTTCTTCTTTGTAGCACCTTCGAAAGATAGATATGATAACGCCGCAGTACAGCTTCCTCCCACATCGACTCGAAATATGTCCCCCGCCTTTTGAACAACTACGCCGATGACATTTTCGCCCTTCGATGGTACGTATCGTTTCTGGTAACTGTCTACCCAGAAGGTATTTGGATTTCGCTTCCTCAAAACTCCAGGTTTTGTAACAAAAACATGGTCAGTTTCTTTTCGTAACCCCGGACCGATTACAACTTTTGACTTGGCACCAACGGTTGATATTTCATCGCAATAATCACCCGGTAAAACGACGTCACCAATTACTACTTTCATCGTCAGAATATAAAAAATACAGTCTTAGTAAAATTGTTAATTGCTATCAAAATAAACACATGTCTGATCGCTGAAATGAAATGTCGCTTTTTGACGTAAAGAATAGTGATACTGTGGTAGTGACATGTGTCATGTGTTGTTGGTCGATACCAAACTTTATAATGCCTATCTAACTGTGCCTCAAGTACCCGACGCGCGTTGCTGCGCCAGCATCCATGGTGGCGAGTGGCATCAATAAGCATATTATACAAACCTCCGTGGAAAAATATTATTAGAAACTAAATTCAGTGAAGTATTTTGACGCATTAGGCTGCATTCTTTTTTTTATCATTTTTCATCACTCCGGTTTTCCTTTTCAATCACTTTTTTTATAATATATTCGGGTGCATTTTATGATGTTATTTCCCTAATAAATTTCCAGATAGGATAATATATGCGTATTAGTGAAGGAAGTTATTAAAATATACAAATTTTAATTATATATACATAATTAAAACAATTTTAAATACTGTGTGAATTTCTGATTCACATAATGAGTTCCGTCCCTGTCACTGTCACTGTTAAGTGTCAGCTTTGTTTTGATAAGGAGTTAACCCACGTGCGATCCAAAATAGACCATGTTATTTTGTAAATATTAAAAAAGTATACACTAAAAATTATCGACTACAATGCCGGCTGTGGTTCAAAATGACGTTCTAATCTATAAGGGAAGCAATTTTTTCCGCCAACGCCTATTATTATCCACACTTAGCGGTCGCTCCGTGAGGATCGAGGAAATTCGAAGTTCTCATGATGATCCTGGACTCAGAGAGTATGAAGTGAACTTAATACGACTGCTTGATAAAATAACTAACGGTACCCGCGTAGAGTTGAGCGAGACTGGCACATCCCTTTACTTCCAGCCCGGAATATTAATTGGAGGCCAGGTTACTCACACATGCTGTCCACAACGAGGCATAGGTTAGTTATCAAGATTAAATATTGCCTTATTAGGACTTAATTATTTTAATCCTATACAATTTTGAAATTAGTCATTAAAACCTTAATAGATTGAACTTTTTATTAATTGTTTTAAAAGTAAAACAAAGTTGTTTTTATACATTATATTTCCGTTCCAAAAATGATAACTTCGTCATAGGAAACAGAGCGTAATGGCGATTGAAATTAGAAATTTTTTTGTTTCTAAATATTTTTATATTTTCAATTCCCAAAGTGACCAGTGAAACTCTCATCAAGCTTATCTAGCAAAATTGACTTTTACATTACATTTCAGGTTATTATTTAGAAGTTCTTTTAGCTCTTGGCCCATTCTGTAAAGAACCACTAAATGCAGTGCTACAAGGAGTGACGCATCATGACTTGGATGTGTCTGTTGACAAGGTTAAGACGGCAGCACTGCCTGTACTATTGAAGTTTATACTTGTAGATGATGGTTTAGAACTGAAAGTGGTGAGAAGAGGTAAGCTGTATTTGTAATGTTAGTGTACCTCTCATAGTAGTCTGACTTGGTCAAACTGTAATTGATATGTATTCAATGCCCTTATAGTAAAATATTAAAATGTTCATCATAGTTATAGAATATGTTCCTATATGGTAGAATAGCAGCGCCCTGTGGTTTGATTTTTCAAGTTGTCCAGCTATCTATGAGCATCAACCATAACATCTATGTTCTATAATTATCTGTAGTTATTTAATGATGAATGGGTCATAAATGATAAATTGGATTTAATTTTCAGGAGCTCCACCCCTCGGTGGAGGTGAAATAGTCTTCAAATGTCCAGTCAGGAGACATTTAAGGCCACTGCAATGGACAAAATGGGGTCTAGTGAAGAGAATAAGAGGTGTTGTGTATGCTTTAAGGGTCTCTCCCACTATGGCTAATAGAGTTGTTGAAGCCGCAAAGGGGGTAAGGTCATTTTATTGTTAGATACTTGAAAAACATAAAATGTGTAATTTGATGTTGTGGATATATTGTTATATTATAATAAAAGCCAAAATTAACAAGAAATGGGTTTATTTTTAAAAAGGCAGATTTTTAGTTACGATTCCAAATAATATTAGATAATAATCTCCATTTTTTTATTTATAACAGACATAAGAGAAGAATGAAGCAATTTTCTGAATAGATTATTATGAAACAGTTCTTTTAAACTATTCTTTAATAATATGGTATTTTATTTCAGGTGATGCTTAACTTCCTCCCAGATGTATATATAAACACAGATCAATGTCGTGGGTCGAATGCAGGAAAGAGTCCAGGGTTCGGCATCAGTCTTGTAGCAGAAACCAATGATAAAACATTTTATTGTGCTGAAGCTGTGAGTATTACAAATAGTCTTTTTTCTTGTAAGTTTTGTAGTATTTTCTATAACAAATAAATTTGAAGATAAATGGTAAATGTTAACATAACATTATAACTTATTCCCTTTTTCTGTATATTTTCTTGGCAAATATTTAAATATATATTTTTTTTTAATATTAATTTTTTCCACACATTCACATTGACTAATAACTAGAAAACATAACTAACTAAGATATAAACATTTACAGAAATCAGTAGAAGCTGGCACCAGAAGTAGTACATTACCAGAAGACCTCGGCAAGGAGTGTGCAATGAGGTTGCTGGATGAGATACACAGAGGGGGAGCGGTGGATTCCTCGTTACAGTGGCTGCTGGCTTTGTGGATGGCGCTGGGGCAGAAGGATGTTAGTGAAGCTGTGGTGGGTTATGTTTTCCTTTTTAAACTCTTTTATTAGCTTCAAATCTATGTTTGTATCTTAAGTATATCTGATGTCTTCAAAATCTATTCGATATATATTTCGTCAAAATTCAGACTAAGGATTTTGACCCACTTTAAATGGATAGGTTTAATTCACACTTTCTCAATTAAATGCTGATAATACAGTCAAACAAAAAAACATCTTATTCAACTGATAACGACCACCAGAATGAAATAAACTCTGTATAAGAGCACTTGGCATGATTAAATTGATTTTATGATAAAATCGTGTTTAAATTTAGTGAGAATTGTCTTTATGATTCTGTATTGATCTTAGAGTATACATAGTCAATGCTTAGATATAATATTATATATCTGTGTTATA
This sequence comes from Zerene cesonia, assembly GCF_012273895.1. Taxonomy (NCBI): domain Eukaryota; kingdom Metazoa; phylum Arthropoda; class Insecta; order Lepidoptera; family Pieridae; genus Zerene; species Zerene cesonia. Next base: position 1,831,865 of record NW_024045134.1, on the reverse strand, counting down.
TTCAAAGAAGTAAGTGTAAGTGTAAATGATGATTTTCCAGGTCGGTCCATTATCAGAGTACACAATAAAATTCCTCCAACACCTAAAAGAGTTTTTCGGAGTGATGTTCAAGCTGGAAGTACTGCGGGAACAAGACGAAGATTCTGATGAGGAGCAGGTGGTCGCTCAGAAAGTGAAGATGACGTGCGTCGGCATCGGTTATGTTAATATTAGTAAACGAACATTGTAAAAAATTATGGAATTAATATTGTGTTGTTTTACTCGACAGATAATGCCCCTGATTTTTCTGAAATTCTACAGTTTCGGCGAAATTATCAAAGTGAAAAAAAATCTCCCTAAAACGTAGGTCGAGAGTTTTTAGGATACTTTTTGTTTAATGATTAATCTTGAGAGCTTTCTTTAGGTGCCATATGATATAACCACAGATAACATAATAAAAGTAATATTAACTTTCAAAATAATTTTTGTATTGTTCACGAGAACAGAAGTCAAATCAGATTCGTTAAAAGGTAATAAATTAAAAAACACGCATTCGATTGTATATTTTATTTGTCTAACTATAAAATATCTTATAGCTATAATTATATATAATCATTAAGGCACATTGTGAAATACTTTTCAGTATTTCTTTGATTTAGATTTTAGAATAGATACATTATTCCATTTTGATGTAAAAAAATAATATAAAAAATAAAAGAGAAAAAATGGCAGTGAATAAAAGTAGATTGCAAAAGTAAAATAGGAAACCTTTTGTTTTAGATTAAAAAATAATAATGAGTATTAAGTTTCTAGTCTTAGAAATAGATATAGTGGATATATCTTTTGACTTAGTTAAAAATCAGAGAATCTTAAAAATTTACATTATAAAAGAAATTTGTTGCTTTTCTAACAAACTTAACGTATTTTGTTTTTAGTATAATCAAAAAGGACGGATAATATCAGTCCGGAATATCACAAAGATAAAACACTAGATTTATATTACAAACAATTTAAGTAGAAATTGCAACAATATAATTTCACAGGGCAACATTTTATTACAGCGCCCTCTGTCAACATAATAACACAACGAACTTGTCAATGTCAATCCATAAAAAAACTGTCATTTCAAATAAAAGAAAAATAATTTTTTTATATATCTTTTTCTTGACAACCCAATCCAGCAGACCAATTGCAAATGCCTCCCACGGGATCGAAGGAGAGACCTTTGGGACAGATGTACTCCCAGCCGAGCACTGAGCCGCCGCGGATCCGCGCGCACGATATGAACTTCTTGCAAGACGTCGGGTGAGCGAAGTTGCCGATGTCCAGACATTCAATGTTGCCTGAGAAAATAATATTTATAATTATATATCCCGCCACAGTAATCGAATTTCTTCTACTCTTTCGGTTTCATGTGCCTAAGGGGCACCCCGTGCCATCTATTGAGATGATTAAGAACCATCATAACCAATAAAATTTTTCTATTCTTTCAAAATTTCTCATGTAATAAAATATATAAAGCATTTCAATGCTACAAAACTAAAAATTAAATAATATAGTCTTCAGGTGTTTTTTTTTAATATATCTGTTTTGATTTTTTTATTGTTTACAATAAAGAATAAAATAACAAAAATCTTCGTCGTTTTTGTGAAAGTAGGTTTTTTTTATTTGTGATATATTCGAGCGTTCTTCTATATCAAAACGTTATGTTAATTCTTACCTTTGCTGTCTATAAAGACCTTGTTCTCCTTCTCATATTTGACTCCCATTTTCTCTTGACTATCGTCATAATAGTCGTATTCAGAAAGCGGCTTAATTCCATTCGAACTCTCTTTTACATTTTTCACTGTTTGTTTCGTATCTTTTTCAGTAACTGGTATTTTCTCGAAAGGTTTTCTAGTCGTTTGGCGAGGCTTTATCGTTTCAGGAACTAAGGCTGAGGTGGGACGAGGTGTTGTGGAGATTCTTCTGTAGACTGTTTTCCTTCTTGGAGGTTTTCTGGTGGTTGTGCGTGGTGTTGTTATGGGAGACAAGTACTGGTATTCATCTGGAAATATTGTTTTGATATTATTTTTGTTGGCAATGGAGTACTACTGAGGAAAATCTATACTAATATTATAAAGCTGAAGAGTTTGGTTGAACGCGCTAATCTCAGGAACTATTGGTCCGATTTCAAAAATTCTTTCAATGTTAGATAGCCCAATTATTGAGGAAGGATTTAGGCCTCAGTACTCCGTGGGTAAAACCGCGGGACACAGCTAGTGAATTGATAAAATATATTGAGCAATATCACGTATTATATTTATAGTATAGTAATTTAGCATCGGTTAGGAAATAAAGAGCTTGATATCGATTATCAGTATCTCAAACCAGGAGTTTGTCTTTAGGATTATCAAGTTGTTGTATGGTTATTGTTATAAGAGATTTTTAAACATTATCTATTATTACTCTACTTAATTTTCCACGGTTCTAAAGTAAATAACGAGTAGTTCTTTATTTTACAGTCAATTACAGTCAAAACATTAAAAACTTACCATCGTAAGCTTTAGTGACGGGAGACTCCAGAAGGTATTCCCGCGTAAAGTACGAAGGTTCCTGACTTGGACCGTTATCAGTAGAAACTTCCACTGGAACTTTGTCACTGGACCCAAAGTACCTCGCCGTAGACGGTCCTGGATTCGACTCCAGCCTCAACGTGGACTGACCTTCGGATTCAAAGCCCAGGCTCACTAAATTGGGGGAGAAGCCAGCCGGTCGAGGGAATTTGTTAGGGACAGTAGAAGGATAGCTCGAAGCTCCACTCGTAGTGAATCTAGCTGTTGGTACGTTTAAATCACTAACTGTTGGATTAATTGTGGTGGATAGTCTGGGTCTAGATACCCTAGTTTCGAAATCACTGAAGGTTGTGGACGGGAATGTATCGTAAGTGAATTTGGCTGTAGATTCCCCTGAACCCTCGGAGCCTACGGTGATGGAAACACCTGAGGGTCTAGGTGGGGTGGCATATGTTCTAGATCTGGTGAAGGTTTCTGGTGCGTTAGCATATGTGGTTCTTGTATTGAATGCTTCGGGAGTGCTAGTGTATATTCCGGTGTCGGTGAAGTCTGCTGTGGCTGTGTACGTGGTCCGTGATCTAGTGCTAGATTCTGTAGATGGGACTCTTGTGCTATCTGTGAAGTAAGTGGACGTAACGTCAGATTGGTAGTAGGGAGTCGAGGTTTCGACGAGGCCTTGCCGCGTCGGAGTTTGGGCGGTTCTGAAGTATTCCTCGGTGAAATCCTGAGTTTTGTATTCTTCAGTGTAATAGGGGCTGGTGTATTTGTAGTCGACGATGGTCTGTGTGGTTTTTGGCCTTCGCGTCGTTTTGGGCTCGTCGTACTCTGGCACTATCGGCACAGGCGCCGCGAGGAGCTGGTGCGCTGCTAGAGCTACAGCCGTTTCAGAGTTGTAATCTGAAAGTTAATAAGTGGGTTTCACTAGACCTTTCGTTGGACATTGGTCGGTTAAATATACGCTATTTCTTTTCTGATTCATTCATTTTTAAGTTACGCTAATAAATTTATGTCTTGTATAGCAATCAAAAATAAAAAAAATATATGTATTGTAATCGGAAAACTTAAAATCTGAAAAATGACATATTTTTTTACTATTTTTAAACATTGTAATTCCGTAAAAGACTGAGCAATACACGTAAAACAGCAAACAGAAGAGTATAATCGTCTAGAACATTCGCTCACCATCAGCGAGCGTCCCCTCGGTGACGTCACTGATCTGGTTGCGGAAGCTGGCGCTGTACTTCTTGCTGTGTCGCTCGCGCGCGTCGTCCGAGCTGGCGGCCGGCCGCTGGTCCTCGCGCGGCAGCTGCAGCGGCCGCCGGTACTGCACGCTCGCGTTCCCGGACCCGCCCGGAGCTTGGGACGGCTCTTCGTACGCGTCTGGTGGCAAACGTGCGATTTAAAGGACAGTAAAAACAGAACGAGCGATAAATAGGGAAAACAAGAAATCAGACGCTAAATTTAAAGTTATATTGTATTTTGACTCCACTTATAAGTCAAAAGAGAGGGCTATAACAAAGGTGCTGTAACGTAATCGACCGCAGACGTTCTGAAGCAAGTTGACCATAGGAAGTAATTACGGGGATTTTGTGAAAATATATGATGGGGCAATCCCATGAACTCGTTGAACAGTCAAAATGAAACTGGATATCCGGTAATTTCTATTTCTTTCTTTTTCTTCTCTAACCTATTTACCTGTATCAATCTCCTGCAACGATTCCTCGCTCTCTAGGACCTGGGTGGTTGCTTGTGTGGTGGTAGTGGTGGTACTGGTGGTAGAGGGAGTGAAGGGTCGTCTGCGACTGGCCACGCGGAAAGGTCTCCTTGATGGCGCGATCGTGGTCGATGTAGTTGATACAGAGGTGGTGGCTGGGGAAATGGTTCGTGGTAAAGAAGATATTCAGATGTTGAGATTCTTAAAACTAAATAGAAGATAACTTTCTGTATGCCATATTTATAAGACTAGCTAGCTGCTTGACCCATTTTTCGGATGAGAAAGAAAGAGCTATCTTGTCTCACGCTGAAGTAAAATAAAATAAACTAAACATCGTTAAAAGCATAGCTAGTAATTTTTAAGCTTTATTTAATGCTCTTTTTTCTTCTACATTGTATTAACAAGGACCGTGACAGCATAAAACAGAAATTGAGCATCCATCATAAAATATCCTACAAAAAACGCAATTAAATAATACGGTGTAATTTCTTCACATTCTAACATTTAATTATCATCACCTCCAAGTCCAACTAATAAATCTTCATTTATAACGACTTCCTACCACAATGAGTTTCGACGTTGCGCGCACGCACTCAGTTGCAACAATAAGCACATTGAGTTCATTATTTGGTAACCTTCCGCGTGGAAGATGTACAATGGACTGCACCTTCACCGACACGAATGATTGTTGGAAACACTTGAAGCGATAAACAACAGGAAACGAGTGTCCCAATGCATTGGGGATTGTGCGTCACGACGCAATAAACTCGAGACGAATGCATTAGAAATAGCAGATAACGGTCGCTCAAATTAAGACTTTAATTATATAAAGCAATACGCAAATAATGATAAATGAAAATAAACAAATCGCCATCAAATTGTCGCAATTCATCGTTTAGTAGTTTCAACGTGACTGACGAACAAACTTCCAAATAAACAAACTTACACATTTATAATCTTAGTGTGGTTTGTATTTGACAAATTTATTTCATTTTACTCTTTTTATAAAGATTTGATCATCAAAAGTACATACAATAATGTAATTATATATTGTGATTCATTTTTTGAGCGTGTTTATTGTTTACAAATGTTATTCAAATTCCATTCTAATTTGAAAGTACAAGGCAACAGATAACAAACAAAAGAATAATGTGTTAGCTATGGTTATCAGAAACAGAAACAATAGAAGTAAAACAATCAGGTGATTATTGTTTGAATAAAAAGTTAATTGATAAGAAAAAACAGTTCCAATAAGATTTCGAGGTGGGAATAAATAGGTATGTGAAATTGTTCAGACAATGTACATCATAAGAAATTAATGGGGAATGAAATTACGTCATTACATAGTATTGTAAAATTTATTATTATCTTGATTTCAATAATCACGTTTTATTATTACTTACAAAAAGTAAAAATGGTTTTTCTGAACCCCTTATACTTATTAAATACTTTGATTAAATATAATATTCTATGAGAATGTGTATTTTCTGTTTACCTACATATCGAAATAGCAGCTGCTTTTTGTATCGAAAATAAAAAGGGGCCAGAAGATGGTGGAAATTAAAATATCTAAGGCGATATTTCCCCTGAGTGACGATGTGAATAAATATTAACAATTAAGATGTGGGCGGGAATCTAGTAAACAATGTTATTTAATAGTAATTCCTCGAAGGTATGGGCGTGGAAAATTAAATTCCGGTTAATATGGATATTATGTTAACAAATTAAATTATTTATATAACAGACAAAATATCAAGAATCTTATATATTTCTGTTAATTTTCTATCCATAGAAGGTGGAAAATATGTGATTATCTAGGACCGATCGGGCTGAAATTCGGCATGAGGAAATAAAGTTAGGACTATAATGTATGCATCCGCTAAAATAATGCTATTAAATGTAACCTCCAAGGGGATAGAATACGGTTTGACAGTATGTAGCATGAAAGTTAATTTAACCACGCGGGCAAAGCTGCGGTCAACAGCTAGTTTAATTATAACAACTCTTTAACACGCTTCTTGGCTCACGCTACCAAATGATTCAATTAACTTATAAATCGCGCATGTCACAACCTCAACAACACCATAATGTTATTGACTCTAGTTTATTCGCTCCAATTTCTTTCACGGCGTTTCGAAACATTCGTGTGGCAACTAGCTAAATTGGTGCATACAGCATATAATGATTTTAATAGCAGCGGTACTAGTGTATTATGTTATCTGTGGTAGAGGTTGCTAAGTATATTGACATTTGTAATTTGCTGTTTCCACATAATGGTTTAAATATAGAAACTTTTTATTGACATAAAAGTTGACTGTTAATCTTATGTACTTTATGAAACTATTCTTTCCATTAAATCGTCAAAATTGTTTGAATACCTATTCATGAAGTTGTGGAGGCAGTCCATCGATTATTAATATTTTAAAATTATCATGACAAATCTTTTGTTCAAGAAAAGATCGCCGATATTCCTGGAGTGGTACCTCTTAGATTCCATCCAGATTCTAAAATGAGATCAAATGATTAATTTCCTGTCAAACGAAATCACGCCAAAGACAGTCTAATTGAGAACCCACTCCGTTTTTGGGAACGTCGGTTGTAAATTCATAGCATTGCGTAGCGTGTTTTAATGTGAACATTTCACAAGAGAAAATTAATGAAAAATGCGTCAGCAAGTGAAACGCAACGGTCGTGATGAAAAATAGGTCGTTCTCACGGTTGGTAATACTTTTGCGACATATTTAGGCGTCTTTCTATTTATTTTAGAGCAAGTTTTAATTAAATACCTTATAAATGTTGTATTTGTCTAAATACCTGCTTTGTGTAAAGCATTTTTAAAGATGGAAAATTACTGCTTTCTTGTGATTATTGTAAAAATATTTATGCTAAGTTGAGAGATTGTTATATAAAATAATAGATTTGTAAAATACCTAGCCTAGCCTAAAGCCCGCTAAGGACATTTTAATTTGTTTCAGTAATTTCATAAAAGCCATTAAGATAGCTGAGAGACTATTAATAAAATGAGATAAAAAACATCTTATATATATACTTCCATGTGTATTTTTTAAATGTATCAGCATAACCTAAATTGAATTTATTGAAATTGAAGACATCAAACACAATATACTTACGTATAATAATTGTATGTCCAATATCGTACGTATAAATATATATCCCAACGTACATCCCTTTTATTTCCTTCATATAAACTAACGCCATCCTAAATACCTGTATAAACGACTAAGATTTTTCTATATAGTCGTTTAAAAATGTTACCTTCGACTTTTTTGATTATAAACAGCCAGGTTTCCATCTGATGTTAAATAAGACTTCCATTCTTTCATGGAACCAAATACAATCAAAACTAGGCCATCGTGAGTCGCGTGTAAACATTTTAGCAATAATCAGTCGGTTCTAGAGCACGTGTAACATGTTACGATACTTATATAATACGTAAAAACTGTCATAAATAGCGTGGTTATGTAACTATGGAAGAAAGTTGACCGGTTAGGTACTTTCACTAGGCGGTCCGACCTCTAGGTCGGAGCGATTGAAAATTATGGATCTGAGTTAAATTTTGAAAGATTGTGGCATTTCAGTGATGTCGAACCTTTTTTATGATATTAAATAAAAGGGAATTAGATAAATTAGATTATTAAAAATGTAAATTATGCTATAAGCTTATAGTAATACATTTATTTTTGATACCGCTAATAACGCTAAAAAAATATTATTTTCAGACGGGAAAGGCCCTTGGAGGAGCCAAAAAGTTTTTCAGATAATTCGATTGCTATTTCATTGGGAAAATAATACTTCGCCCTACGCTTTGATGAACCTGACCGTATGAAAAGTCTTAAACGTCTCTTCCTTATATCTGTAAAAATATAATTTATAACACATTTATTAATTTATTTACATTTATACAGCCATTTGCTTTCTTACAATTTTTATGATACAAGTAAAAATACTGTGAGTAAATGATGTCTTGAAAACGCCAATAAGTTCTTTCATAATTACATTCCTTGTCTAAATACGCGGAATATTTCTAACTAATCGTTTTTTTTTTCTAATAGAATTTACCGCATTCTGTGAATGCTAGAGTATTAGTATGAACAATTTCCGTATCGATTTTTAAGCATTGCTTATTGAAATTAATAAATGTAGTCGGTAAATTCTTGTATTTTATACTATCACGATGTTTACTGGCTGATAAACGACAAACTGAATTAGAAGATTTGTGAACCTCTTAATGCACAAATATACGGATATATACACAAATATACAAATGAAATCAAAATAGTTCTAGATCGGACCATTTACACTTCGCGATTCCTAATTTTAGTCTTTTAAATAGGTAAAACAATCTAATACATTAGAATGGATGTCTAAATGCGAACTAGACATACATTGCGAATACATATAATTTTGTAAGAGACAGTTAAATTATTGTTCGATGTTTGGATAAACTTAATTCTATTTGATAAGTGGTTCTCACCAAGTTCGTACCTGATAAAAATTGATAAAATAATAAGTGATATTATTAGAGTTCCTGAACTTACTGCATGTTTTATTTTATACTATTACTAGCGGTCCGCCTCGACTTCGCCGGTGGTACATATATATCCTAAAGCCTTCCTCAATAGATGGGCTATCTAACACTGAAAGAATTTTTCAAATCGAACCAGTAGTTCCTGAAATTAGTGCGTTGTAACAAACAAACAAATTCTTCAGCTTTATAATATTTTAGTATACATTAGCAAACATGAAAAAACTTGCATAATTATAAGTCCTTTTTTTTATAGTGGGGAAATCTTGCATAGATACCCACGGCCCCCGGGGAAGAGGTCGTGGGTTATGTCGGATTCCTACCGACTAAAACCCCACTGTGTTCCGTCGAGCCACATAAGTGAAGGGGCTACGGGTGCTTGTTAGAATTCGTCCGCGACATAATTATAAGTCCTATGTCGTTAACATACGATTTAATGTATTTCGTTATCTCAAATCGGGTATCAGAGGCTACTATTTAATTCGTGGTGTGTGACAGTCAACCGAAAACATGTTTTGCAAGCCAGCGTTGCCAAATACACGCGTTAAACGTTTGTTCGCGTGAGAACCGAGCGACCCTCATCGTTGCATGATATTTTACCATCATCGAAATTTCTCATTATTTATCTCTTCCCTAATGGACCAAGAAATTACTTCCAAACGTGGTTTGTAACTCAATGATTGAATTTTTAAATTGAGGTTGTAAATCAATCACACGTTAATCGTTTTAATAAATACGCTTTTGCTAAACTTTGGAATTAATTTCAAATAATTGAGTCGCTATTAAAGGATTTATTCGCAATATAACCAAACATTAACAATTTTTGAATAGTTCAGAGACAGAGGTTATTAGCGTATGTATTTATATACGCTGTATATATATTTTTACTAATCTACGAATTGAACGGTAGAAGTAGGTCTATTGACAGCACATTCACTGTCTGCTGAGGTAAAGACATATTCTACATACACACATCACTACACAGTATAAATCAAAAACACTTTCTCTGTCCCTATGTCCCTATGTATGCTTAAAACTTTAAAGCTTTGCAACGGATTTTGATGGGTTTTTTAATAAATAGTGATTCAAGAGGAAGGTTTATATGTATGATAACATGTATTAAACTACTGCGAATTTAACGCGTGCGAAGCCGCGGGCAAAAGCTAGTTACTGAATAATCGATAAAAAAGTGGGACTGCCTGAAGTAAATTAACGAAGAAGATGTCCAGAGTATGAGATCTATATCCATACATTACGATAGAGACCAGAGATGATCTATATCTTTTTCTACTCTTTCAATATAGCTCAACTCTCATATCTTTGAATTTTAAAACAAATAATTCACCTGATTTTTCTTTTATTAAACTCAAATGCATGTCTGAAGAGTAAAAAATATTTCAGATATTTTAATATTGACGTGCCTGCATACGTAGGTGCATTAAAATTCATCCATCCGGCATTAACACATCAAGAGTGAAAAGGCAAGGATGTGAAACAGGTGTGAAAATAAACTGGTTCTGTAAGTGTATTTTATGGTGACCTCTAAAGAGGACAATGATGTTTACAGCGATGTCACATTCCGCTTTTTTTGGAATTAGTAATTTATCTATTTATATATACACTTTCGTGGGAATAATTCTCCCAGGTTTTATTGTGGGAGTCGAGCACGCTTCGGCACGAATTGGGCCAGCTCGCACCGGGTAAGTACCACACCCCCACAGAAAACCGGCGTGAAATAGTGGCATGCCACTGTGTTTCGTACGGTGAGTGGGGGAGCCGGAGGCCTATTTCCTTTTCCTCACCCATCCCAGTCCATTCCTTCTTTCCTGTCATGAATTCGTTCCTTTTCCCTTACCCACTAAAAGCGGGCAGCGCATTCGCAGAGGCACTACCTTTGCGAATGTTCATGGGCGGTGGTGATCGTTTACCATCAGGCGAACCACCAGCTCAGTTGCCCGATATGACATAAAAAAAAGGTGCATCGCTTCGAACCTAAAACAACCTAAAACCTAGAATACCAAAGTAGTAGCTCTAAATGTGACTTTTTTGGCTCCAACTTTGTAGCTAATCTCTTTGCTTACGCCGATAACTAGATGTGAGCTTTATTTTTCCATTAATAAGAATAGAATTTGACTGTAATTTATTAACCCATTTTATTGCAAGTTTTATGGGACAATGACAAACTTAATAGTTTAATAAGTACGTATAATAAAAACCTATGTAATACAACATGTATACCACGTGATAATCCACGCGTGTTTACAGGCTTATAAGGTAAGGTCACGAGTAAACTTTGTCACGGTCATTATATAAGGGCTATAATTGAACCGTGATCATATAGGGGAGGTCGTATATCTGTGTGTAAGGACGAATTGTGCAATGGTTTCATATTTTGGTCGTATTATTTATCACTGGCTTGTGATTCATGATCTTAAGTTGACTACACTAATATTGTAAAGAGGAAACATTCGATTGAAAAGATATAAGCTTACTACTAATTTGTGGTTCGATTTTGATCAGTATTGAGGTGTTCTTCCTCAAATATACTGAGTTGCATCCTTTTTTGGGGCACGCAACCACACGTAATTTATATTTATTAATTTTTTTTTATTCCTCTCTTATTATAATTTTCTGTTTTATTTATTTTGTTTTTGTTTTTATGTAGTGTTATTATTTGTGTGTTTTGTGTTTTGTGTTTTGTGTGTTAAAATAAATTGTTTCTTTCAAATGAAAAAAGAAAGAACAATTCAAAAATCAGTAAAAAATCTATCTTATTCCTATGACAGGCTACGAGTATATTTCATTAAGTCTTACCTAATATCAAATAAATTTAAATTGTAATTCAGTAATGTTATAACGATATATAGTCTTTCTTCAAAAAGTTCTTATTTCTATGTTTGTAATATTCTAATATAAAATTTTTGTGTCACAATGTTCGTTTTCATACACCTCCAAATTGGCTGGACCGATTCATATGCAATTTTGTGTGTATATCGGGAAGGTCTGAGAATCGGCCAACATCTATTATTCATACCTCTTAATGATAAGAGTAAGGCAGAACAGCGTTTGCCGGGTCAGTTAGTCGATTATAGAAATAGCTTATTCCCATATACATTGTGGTAGTAGTATTTTAACATTACAAAACTGATCGTTAAAATGTTCGATATGAAAACAAAAATCAAAAACGATTTTCCCGCCTTTTCACCAGAACGATGTCAGCTAGACTTATAATTTTCATGGTCCACCAATTAACTTTCCAATAAGTGAATTAGTTATGCTACGGGCTGAGGTTGTTGGTTAAGGTTGTTTGAACGATATTAATAACAAGATGTTCCCCGCGGCTTCGCCTGTGGTAAATATATAGCACATGTCAACTTAGTGAAGTCACAGCTTTCTAATGGTGAAATATTTTTTGAAATCGGTTCAGGGGTTTTTGCGTGGAAACGTTGAAACATATAAAAATGCAAAAGTGTCCTCGTTATAATATTGGTGCAGATAAGAAAATGTTTAACGGATTTAGCATATGGTATTTATATATGGAATTTTCATAAAATAGAAGGGAAAATTAAGGAAATGCACATTTTCTTTACTCACATACCAATATTTCAAAACCTAACCTCAAGCGCTTGTTTGGCAATGTAGAGGTATTTTAGAAGCTTTTTGGAATCATTTTATTCACTGATCTGTATTTTTTGAGCTATATACATTATTTAAACACACATAATAAATAGATTTCTGTCAATTACACAGTTTGCTTCGCACGTGAGATTTACATCCAAGATATTTTGTTGCCCTCACAAGTGGAGACAAACCTATCTCATTCTGATCAGGTTGGGCTGAACACCTGCGAGCATGTATGGAAAATTATTCCATCAAATTCGTACGAAGATCTATATGTAAGGGTGTGCAAAATTTATGAGGGGGACACCTATATTGAGAAGCGACCTCTCGATTTATGAATTACTCTGTGCTTAATAAAGATTTATTAAAATACTAGCTGCACCCCGCGGTTTCACCCGCGTAAGGCCGTATCCCGTAGGAATATCGGGATAAAAAGTTGCCTATATGTTATTCACGTTGTCCAGCTGTCTACGTACCAAATTTTATTGCAATCGGTTCAGTAGTTTTTGCGTGAAAGAGCAAACACACTCACATCCTTACAAACTTTCGCATTTATAATATTAGTAGGATATAGGATAGGATATAATAAAAAGGCATAGTACATATCTATGTACTATGCCTTTTCATAGCCAATCAAATGAGTCACCATCGTGTAATCATTAGATCAACATACTTCTAAGTCAATTCACTACGTGTCCATAACAAGGGCGTAGTGATCACATTGATACAATGCATTCAACGGCAAAATATAAATTGCGCCGTAGCTATACATTCTACCAATTAATATACTATCGTGATCTGTAATACGGAGGAATATAGATATGTGTTGTATTGTATGTAAGTGTATAAGGTGTATAATCGTGTGCGAATAAATGTGAATGTAACTTACAGGTCGCCCCACCAGGCCGGCGGCGTACGAACGAGCGTTGTGGTTTCTCATTTCGCGTCGGTTTCTCCAACGATGGCCTGTCTTTTTCACTCGCATCTTTTTCCGTTTTTCGGTTCTTGAATTTGTTGTTGCCGCGCCTTGTGAATTTGTTTGTTGTTGTTTCGACGTCCAAGGATTCTGTTGTTGTTTCGACTGAGGGCCTGGTGCGGCGCAGGAAGGGCCGGCGCTCCCTCGCCGCCTGGAGAAAATGGTAAGTAGGTATTTTATAACTTTAGGAGAATAGGAGACTGCGTAATATGATATTTATCAAGATGTATTCAATTTCATGACATTCTTCCTTATGTTGAATTCAATACTTTATAATATGTAACTATAGGATTGGTTTTGTACGAATTATTTCTATAATGAATTAACATATATAAAGAATCAAGCCGATTAAACTATCGTTACCGCGTACTTTGAATCTCAAATATTAATATAACTGAGAAATAATGTTCTAGGCAGAATCCCGGATGTTTTCTTAACTAAATATTTCATTTAAATAATATCTAAACATAAGTTAGTTATCTTTAAATAATCACACCGCAATATTCTAAAAAAAATGTCATGTTTCTTTGTGGTTTTCTTGCGGTACACATTCATTTGAAAACTAATATTATGTGGCGAAGTTTATATTTTATTTATACTGTATTGCAATTAAACCTGATTTCAAACTAATTTATCAAAATGTTGCTGATTTTCCGAACCAGTTGAGCGAGTTGATTTTTATTACTTGTAACATTAATTTGATGAAAGAATGCTGATTGAAATTCATTTTTTGTTTATCTTTGATACTTTTTATCTATTTTATAAATTTAATATGAATGTAATCAACGAAGTGACCTACGCGTTTTTCTTATGAAATCTGTTTTTTACATTACAAATACACAAAAATATAAAGTAATAACTTTTACATTCTGTATTTAAACTCTATTACAATATCTTATAAAGCTCATCAACTTATTATAGTAATTATGATATACATCTCTTTTATGACCATAGACAAACATAAATTCTAAAAAGCAGTTACAATATTTTATAGACTTATTCATTAAAGTATAAATTTTAAAGATACGTGTTTACGTAATACAATTATTAAGAAAAATCTCGAAGTGGCGTAATATTTGATAAAACTCTCACGTAATTTACATAGCGTAAATATATGAAATACGTTGAAAACTTGATTGTTAAATATTCATAGATCTTCAATTTCTGCGATATTGATTTATGAATACCATAATCTAAACCTCCTAGCTTTTATTATTTTAAATTCATAGCCGGATATACTGGCGAACTTAATATTATATAATACCATTTTATACATTTTATATAATACTCTTTTTTTTCATTCTGACAGAAACGATGTTTTATAGTTCGAAGTTATTCAAAGAAATATGGTTATAATCTTTTAATTCATTTTAATTTGATATCTTATTTTAAGCGACTATCGAGATAGAGCAGAAGCTATCGAGACGATAAATTTACTACAAAACGGTTTAACCGATACAGACGTAAATTGTTACAGACCTTGATGCTATATTTCTAGGAGTAACATGAATACCTATAAACTATTGCCCTAGTGGTATTTAAGGCTTCCGGTCATTAACCCTAGTGCATACAACGGTCAGTTGACTGCAATCTAAGCTAATTGGCTTCATGCAGCTTGAAAATGTGATTCGCTTTATAAAGCCGTATTCACTGAAATGTGAAATATGACTTTTTCTATAATATTACGTGTTGAGTTTTATGCTATATGACTTTGTCTGCAATGTTTCTGCTTATTTGTGAAAATATAAAAAGTTTTCTTACTAATATTATAAATGAAAATGAGTGTTTGTTTGTCTCTCTTGCATGTCGCAACGGAGCGTTCGCATGATATGATATTTGCGTATGACGATAGTTAGGAGACTAGAGAGTGACATATGCTATTTTTAATCACGGAGAAATATCTCATTTCCCTTTGCCTTCGCAAGCGAAATCGTGAGTAGAAAGCTAGGTAAATTATAACAATATACATATAAGATTCGTTATCTTTATGATTACGATATAAATCAATTATATTATAATAATTATATTAGGTTTTGTAGGTACAGATAGATTTAGTGATGGATACTTAGAGCAATATTTATTAATTGGTACCTAATTAGTCCAATTACGAAGTCATTACATAAATGAAGCTTAATCAGAGCTTATATGTACGATAATTATTTTGAAGTAAAATAATTATCTTATTACTTGTATAAAAAAAATTAAACGTTAATTAATATACTTATGTGGTAATACGAAATAACGATTATAATCAATATACAAGAGTAAGCAAACGCAACAATTGCTCCTGGCACCAATCCTATCCTACTCATATTATTAATGCGAAAGTTTGTAAGGATGTATGTGTGTTTGTTACTGTCTCACTTAAAAACTACTGAACCGATTGCAATGAAATTTGTTACGTAGACAGCTGGCCAATTGAAATAACATATAGGCAACTTTTTATCCCGATATTCCTACGGGATACGGACTTACGCGGGTGAAACCGCGGGGCGCAGCTAGTACAAAATACGTCAATTATTTACAATCGAACAATAACAATTAAATGTGGCATCACGGATTGATTGTTGGCGAACAAAGATAAAAATACATGGGATGGACCGGTATTGTGCGAAAATTAACAAGGCTAAAACTTATACAGAGGAATTTATTATTATCCTTATGATTAATTCGCCACTCCACTGTTTCAACACTTTCAAATATTTATTAATCGTACTACAATCACCTCTAATGTCGAATATATCTTTATGTTATATAAATATATCTATATTTATGCAAAATATTGATAGATTCAGAAGTTCTGGAAGGTGATTCCAACTGGTTTAGGTCTATTCCATTTTCCAGCACAAACTTCTGTCATTGAGACATAACTTAGAACTGTTATAATCACATCAATCAAGAGCTAAGAATCTATTAATAACAATGATGTTTTTGTATGGGCTTAAGCCTACGAATAATTCAAATTAAGTTCCTTACATAACCCACGCAACTCATAAATAAATCATGCGTGTTTTTGACGACCTTGTGTCGCCTATTTGCTAATAATAATGTAATAAGTTTTAATAAAATCCTATATAAAACGATTACTTAATAGTTTTTAAATTGCATTCAAAATTAACATATTTTAACGATGGTAATTGCAAATTACTAATATATAATTTTTCATTATTGACTTTTAAAAACGGATGTACTATCAATATATTCGTCATACCTACACTATGATGATGAAGTGTTTTAACCATTGCCCAATTAAATGGGGCCCCGTATCCCTTACCTTACTCAGATTTTAAGGTGTAAGGGTGAGTCTAAAAATGGGATATAAAAGTGGCCAACGCATTTGCATTGCGTCAGGCGAACCGTCAGTTCGGTTACCCGCTACGATATAAAAAAATTAATGAACGAGATTTAATTTTGGTTTGTGTTCTATCAAGATGCCTCACAAAACAACACGGGACGTCAATTGTAGGTTGTACGTAGGTCACAAGTTCTTAAGGCTTTATAGGAATGTAGTCTCAAGGTGAACTGGCCGCTTCGTACTCGCAAGGAAGTGTATTACTCTGTGGAAATGACCACAGATAATAGTAATTACACGAACAGATTTAAATTTGCCGCCAATTCTCACATAGTACGGAGATGTGTATAATATCTAATGTTATGTTTGGGAATATTTCGTCAGTCAATACTAATTCTAATGCAATTTAACTATTAAACAATTTGATTGCTTGTTATATATTCCGTTATTTCCAATAAACAAGTTCGCATGAATTATCTGTACTAAATTGTCACAATAAATTCGTATCCAACATTTTAAACGCTTGTCAAATTCACAGCAGTTCGGGGGATATTACACCATCATTTATCTTGCAATGCTTATTCCATTTAAATTGACAATTTTATTTAATGAAAAAATTATTCATACATGCATTACGTAACACTATCCAATAACATAGACTCAAAGATCTAGGATCCGATATACCTATATTACAGTAGAATATTCCCTTCGAGTCGAGTTAATTCACTTCAATTTTCACAATCCTCATTTACTTTTAAAGCATGTGATAAAAATATAAATAACAACAAGATATAACGTTGTTGTTGGTCAACATTAGCAAAATGCAAGTAAACATTGAACTAAACGATCTTTAAAACATCTAAAATAATAAATGAGGTAAAACTACGTGATGCGACTATATATAGCTGTATCATCTTGAGTTACTGGTAGTAAAGGTCATATTCGAAGTAGAATAACAATTTGTAGGTCCGTTACGAAAGCCAGGTGCAGTGCGATATCTATGTATATTTTTAATATATATCATTATCTTTATTTATGACTTATGAGGGACATTTGGATTGTGCAATATATTCAAAAATCATTATAGAGGTATGATATTTGAAGAGTCTAAATGGTATTGAAGATTGGTAGAGAAGATAACATTTTATCCTTAAAGTAGATATTAATCACACTTCACGCTAATATTATAAATGTGAAAGTTTGTTTGTTTGGATGTTTGTCTGTCAATCACGCTGAAACTATTGAAGGGATCTTGATTACATTTGGTATACAGACAGGGTACAGGCTGACTTGGGTGACAGGATACTTTTTATCCCGATGAAATGCTCCCTTGGGATAAAACAGGAATCTTGATATCTTGAAGAAAATTTTAAAATCGCTATCGTCTTACCGAGCTTAGTAACGAATAAGTATTTTAATATAACAAAAAAACTCGCTAAACGTTGTGAACAACCTTCGTTTTTTATGAAACTCCTACACTTGATTAATTTCAATATAAAACGTGGATAGACTCCGTGGCTCCAAATAATACCTATTTAATTTTTTACACGTTCTTTGTACAATGTATTTATATTGTAGTCACATTCAATTCTCCGTTTATTTAAAACGTGAATAACTGAACAATATATTTTTTGCGATTTGAACAGTTAGGATCTATCAAGTAATCTGCTTAATAGTCACCGTAAGAAATAGACAAATTGGATGCGTGATAAAATATATCCCTACTAAAATTATAAATGAGAAAATGATTCTGTCTGTCTCTTCACGACTAAATGAATCTACCGATTTGGATGAAATTTGAGACCAGGATAGTTTGCCCCGAGAAAGGACGTAACTAGGATAGTTTTTTTCCAGGAAATCCCACGGAAACGGGACCCATACGGACTAAAGGGTACTGTCCATATTTCTCTGCTAACGCGGGCGAAATCGCAGGGATAGATAAATCTACATTTAAACTAATTCACGATTAAAGTCTAAAAAAGTTTGATTTTTAAATGACGGAACTTTGTAGCGTTATCTAAATCCGGTATATATCTATAATAATGACTGGTTATTTCATTCTATATCAGCACCTGACAATAGCTTAACAATTCAAATATTCAGTTGCATGCTTCTTAGCATTCCGATACTTATTAATATTTAGAGTTATCCTATTGAATATTAGTTGTTATTTAAATTTGATTTTAGTATCGAAATATGATAACATAGTATATGCGTAATTAATTAGATTCTAGAACCTACTTTTCTTTTTGTCTCACGTGATTATGAACTAAATATAAATAAAGCTACTTATAAGAATTATTTCATCAATAAAATAGTAGTTGTCATTTATTTCTAACTTTCTGTGTTTGAAGGGGGTAATCTTGATAGTACTGATCCGATTATGACTATTCTTTCATTAACAGAAAGCACTAAAGTACTGTTCTGGAGCTACTGGGCCTTTTTCGCCGTCAATCCGGGCGCATCTGGGGCAAGCGGTGATTTAGTATTATAATTTAATAATAAAGCAATTGGCGCGCATGTGAGCCAATCAAACGAAGTACCCAGTACCATATCTCGTATGGTAATCTTAAACTTGTCCAGCATGTAAGGCTGTGTCGACACGTCAGCCTTGGCTCGAATTGGAAATTAGCATTATCGGCTCCCTTGAATCATTGGTACGCTAAACATTTGCTCGGTCACCTTGGTACTGGGCCTAATAGGTAATCATTGTGTTTGGGCAATTTAATATGTCCTTAATAGTTGACAAAGAACTGTAATTCTTCGATTGAGAAATACGTATAGAACCTAATTAGTAGGTATATTTGAAAGACCAATTATTAAGCTCTTTCGATATCGCAGGGGGGAGGGCAAAACGTCTTAAAGCTGTGCTTAATGCTGTTTTTCCACACTGGAATTAGTACTGCTTAAAGACGTTACGGCAGCGGAACCAGGACTTGAGAACTTTAATAACGACATGCAATCAACATTCAATGACATTTTCCAACATGTATTTTTATCAGAAACTTCAAATACGATAAACTACGATATTTGTTTCCTTCGTGTAATTCAATAATTTACCAACGTGATTTCAAAGGCAGACTATTTAATTTAACAATCAGCTATAACTACAAACTTAAGGCGAACAACATACAACGTATTTACCTACATTTTTGTTTAAATTAATTGCTAAGAATACCATACGGAATGCCTTACTCTGTAGTCCTCATGCTCCGCGTTTCATTTCTAAAGCACCATGTTTACACATGGGCTAGTTATGCGGTCTGTTTGTATTGATCTTGAATGATTTACATAACCGCATACCGGTTTCGCAACAGCAGAGGTTTCTTAATGGCTTTCTCTATTTCCTATTTTGGGTTTTATCATCGTTAATCTGGATAGTTCGTTCTTTGTTAATGTGAAAATGTTACTTCAATTAAGTAAGCTAAGCCGGCTCGAAGGACCAATACGATATTAAGGCAACCACGGACTCATTGATTATTTATCTTATTTAAAATTAAAAATCAGCTCTCAATTCAGACTGTTTATTTATGTCTATATTAAGAATATTACATCAAATTATTTGACATGACTTATTATTTTATGTATGAAGCATTGATTATAATCAGTTATTATTTAATGTTCTCCGAACATGATAATGGCACGTTTATTTAAGCTGAACAATTATTCAGAAGCTTATAACTTCATCGACGCATTATTCAAAGACCTTTAATAAATTAATACATGACGAAGAAATAATAAATAATTCAACGATCTATATTACCATTGTTACTAAGAAACTAGATACCTTTTGTGGTAAATTAAAGTATTACTCATGCAATTAGAATTTTTAACTAAACGGTACGCCCACTACAGCCGTTTTACATGTAATTTGCATACAAAATGTTCTGTAGAACCGGATTTTGTTACCCAACATACCATAATCATAAAATTGTGATGCCATAGGGTTTTACGTTGTTATGAGGTAAAAAAATTATAATGACATCGTTTGTTTTTAACTATTTATATGAGGGAAAAGGCAAACATATTACATATTTTAAGATTATTCAAGAATATATGTTCTAATTATCAAATCACTAGCTTTTCGCCCGCGTATGAGATGTTTCACCCTTTTCTTCTCAACTCTCTCAACTCTCCAGACACAATAGCATATTATGAAATCACTGCATCCCGACGTGGAAAAAAGATAAATAAAAAAGATACAATTTCACATGATATTAGTAGGGATAAAAGCATGTTTGGAAACTAGAGTTTTACACGTAGGAAAGAGTTGAAATTGAATAAATAAATGCTGACTAATTTAACGAAGGCTCCACAACTAATGTAAAATATAAAAAAAAAATTGTAGTCCAACCTTCTTTTGAAGAAAGTGTTAGTTAGTTAGAAAGGCCGAACGAACTTTCCAGATAGTACACAAGAACCACTGAACAAATGTTAATGAGTTCAGCTTTACTGTACTTATCTCCGGTTTGATAAATATAATAACTGTTAAAAAATCTAGCAGCGATCGCTGTACGTGATACGCACTGTCATCATCATTTTAAATAAGCTATATAATCGCTCATCACGAATTATAAACTAATTAGATAAACATTATATAAGAGAGACGGTAACATGGAGAAAGTAGTTTTCTCTGATCGGATGCTGCGAAGTTTTTAGACTTGTTCTCCCTCAATGGAGAGAAACCGAATGTTGACTTAATCTCTGCATTCGTGCTTTGACTGATTTGTGTGGAATAATTTTATTATACCGTAACGGATAAAAACTGTTAAGAGATAATAAATTAAATGTACTAAGGATGGAACGAAAAACGTATTGAAGGAGTAGAGAAATCTTAAGGTCTTTTATGAATATGAATCTTTTACTCATCATAATTATTAATGAAACAAAAAGAAATGTACTAATATTTATTTTTTATTCCAGGTCGGATGCACTGGGATCAAGTTTGGTGTAAAAGAAGATGAAACTAGTTTTAAATTAAGGATATATCTTTTCAAATTGTAAAATAAAACAAGCATATTATTGTGTTTTATTTAAATAACCTTGAACACTTTTATATCCATTTTCACTCTTTCTTTTGCTTCCTGTCAAAGTCACAACAACGAATTTCACTCAGAACATAATTAAAAGTATTTTATGTGAACAAATATTAAACATGGTAAGGTTGACTTTTGAATTAAATAAATTATGAATTTAATTTGTATAAAGAATATGGAACGTACTTTGACAGTTAAACAGATTAAATTATACGGTTTCTTTTTTATAAACCAAAGACCGTGTAACCAAGTTTTTTATTAAAAGTGAACGTAACCGAATTTCAGACGGAATTAAGAAAAACAATCATGAATTCGTTACACAATCTGATATAATCTATTCCCCTTTCTTATGGTAATGATTAATTATTCATCATTGCATATTCATTAATTTTAATGAGACGATGAATGTTTATAATAACCAACAATTATGAATTAAGATGCAATCATTATGTATTCGGAGTAAATAAATAAAACCATAACTTTCTTTCAAACTTTCTTGTTCATTTTATTAAGGAATTTTATCATGAATTTAAACGTATAAGGCTAATATTTAAAGAGGAAAATTTAAATTTTGTTTGTTTATTGGGGGTTATATTCGGATGGATATTCTTTCAGTAACAGAATGCTTCTATTCAACAGTGGACCTCGGGAAACATAATTCCTTTGTGATAAAGACTGGACACCTGACTATAGACATAATATGTAATAAAAAATTACATAGTTTATGAAGGTAACTAGGATGATCGCCATTTACAGCTTTTAAAGAGATGATAATACATAGATTTCCCTTAATCTCTATGGAACTCTTTATATTGCTACTCGTCTCTTTTTTTCTATTTACTCTTTTTAGCTTTATATACACATAAAGATATAAAGCAATGCAATGCGTAAAAGCATGACCTGTTCTTATCGCCAACTATGTTTGAATGAAATGAATGAAGTTTTATGATAATTATTAAAACCGTAGAACACAGTGACATAATAATACAGGTTTGTGAAGAAGATCGTTTCATTAACCTACTAATTTATTTACACGAGTAAAATGTATATCATTATAAGGTTTAGGGTAGTGGCGTAACTATTCAATGAATTCATTTGGTCCAATGGTGTTTTGAATTTAGACTTGTTTAGTACATAGTTTTTAGTTTTAGTTAATTCATATAGGAATATAAATTCAACAAAAAAGGCTGTCGCACACTTATCGAATGCACACCCACGATTTATTAGTCAGGAAAGTAGACCATTGCACCACTTGGTATATACGGGTTATCAGTCCAACATAAATACAAAAAATATGGTTTAACGTCTTAAAAAATTCATACTTGAGTTACTAAAATATCACATTTGAAATCTATTGAACATTTGTTATTTGACAAAAAAAATCTTAATTAACGTAACGATATTTGATGCTCTTTCTTAGGCTTGAAGGATATAAATGAACAAAATCCTATTAATATTATAAATGCGAAAGTTTGTCAGGATGTGTGTGTGTTTGTTGCTCTTTCACGAAAAAAACTACTAAACCGTTTGCAATGAAATTTGGTACGTAGACAGCTGGACATCTGGAATAACATATAGGCAACTTTTTATCCCGATATACCAACGGGATACGGACTTACGCGGGTGAAACCGCGGGGCGCCGCTAGTACATAAAAGCTTCTATATACTTTTAAACACAAAGCGGTAAAGTTCATGAATTTGTATGTGACGTTATAAAGAGCGATCTAAATTTTACCGATAGAAGGTCACGATATCTCGTATCGTTATCTATTATTACTATATATTTTATTTTGTTTCTATGACGGGCCAAACCAGGTAGAAGCGAGAGGAGCGACCGGCGTGTAAAATATTCATCAAAGAAATTAAAACTGTAAATTGTCTGCTTTTGTTATTATTCAGAATTAGGTGACTGAAAAGTCAATACTGATGTAAAGTATTCTTATATTTTCTCATTTTCTACACTAAGTTTATTTATTTTTCTCAATATATTAAAAAACAATTATCGATAAGGGTTCGCACCTGCCGTGACAAACGGAATCGAGAATTTTGAAATATAATTTCAAGTGTTTAATTTCCAAATTATGAACTAGACTGAGATTAGGTTTGAATAAGAATAAAATTAACGTTATAGCTGAGGGGCTCATAATGTAGATACTAAAATTTGTTGTGAGTAATTGACTCATCGAATGGTATGTGAATCCGCCACTGCGACACTACGAGTGGTGTCATAACTTTGTAATTATTATTTAAAAATCTTCCATTATATAAGAGGCTTTACATAAAATTCTACAGAAGCAAGGCACGCAATATTTAATTATAAAGCGATATATATCAATCTAATTAGTATCAACTCTGTATCGTAATTCCTAACAAATCATGGGTTTTATGTACAATTCTCTACTAAGATTCTAAGAACCTATTCTAACGTTTAAAATAAAACGATCTGAAAGCGAAAATTCACGAGAATACTACGAGACTGATGTACCATCTGACTGTGCATGAATATAAAGTAAGATACTCTTAATATCCTATAACGATAATATGTGTAACAAATCTAAGGGGTGAAACTCAGAGATGGATGCACATTCGACATGTCAGCAACGGGTAATAAGAAGCAGAAAGAATCCAGCCTTAAAACTTTAAATGAGAGAGATACATTTGTGTACGTCTAGATTCTAGCTTTTAAAACAAATTTGTCAGTTATGTGAGCATATGGCTATAATAATAACGGAATAGTCAGTAGGTGTTTCGTGCTGATTTTATATATCTATCTTAATTTTATCTATGTACGTATTTTCTTATATTACTGCAAATTATTTTTGTTGTGTACGGTTGCCTGGAGGACTCGGCTTAGTGAAAATAAGGTCGCCATTGGTTCATATTTTTTCTTATGTGAAATATTGGAAAGTAAAGGAAAGTTTTATTTATTCATTCAAATTCGCTTATATTACGCGGTAGCTTGAGTGGAAATTTGGTGAAGGTGAGAATCGTTTTAAGTTGGATTTAGTTTAGCTTCCTCCTATTTTGATAACTCCGATTATATTATTTTTATATCTCTATGAAGA
Source organism: Zerene cesonia (assembly GCF_012273895.1). NCBI lineage: Eukaryota > Metazoa > Arthropoda > Insecta > Lepidoptera > Pieridae > Zerene > Zerene cesonia. Next base: position 1,807,081 of record NW_024045134.1, on the reverse strand, counting down.
ATGTTATTGTGAATGTAGCAATGTGTAATTTATATAAAAAACTATGACAATCGTAATTAAAGTTAATTGTCTTATAAAAGTTAACTGTCTACGAGCATTAAATGTTTTAAAATCTTCCGGATTATTGCGCTGTGCTATTGTAAGAACAACAATATAATATTTTACAAGAGAAAGTATGTTTAACGAAATGGACACTAAAAGTACTATTTGTCTTTCTAAAACTAATAATTGTTATATGAACATATTATATGTAAAGTTAGGTACCTATTATTACAATAAGTAAATATAATTAAATATTAGTTCAGTTTTTTCATCTTAATACAATTTTATTATAATTACTGCAGAATGTAAAATATTGTTATTCCAAAAACTATAATAAGTGTTTTTACAGTAATAAATAAATATATCGCCCATATTTTACAGACCACATTTATGTTTCCAAACCCATAAAATAGAACTCTATGGCTTATATTCCAAATTATAATTAATCATATTCTTATATAGGAATCGATGTTATTAAAATCATGAAATACAAGTATGACAATTTCGATCTCATATAAATTATCTAATAGCGATGAATTTACGCGTAAACGCCTATCAACAAATTTGGGCGGATACAACTGGTCCACAGTCCATAAATATCGACTTATCTCATTGGAAAAATCGATTGACCATGTATATGTTGGATCTACCTACATTATAATTCTATAAGCAACAAATATGGAGTTGTTTTAAGGATAACAACGTGTTTCATCTCAAATATAAATACAGATTTTCACGTAATATTTTGTAATCATTTAACGTGGATGACGCGATGTTTCCTAAGAAAACGTGTCACGAAATCTGTAAGCATATCATAATGTATCCATCATAATGATGAGTAAGGCATAACACGAGAAACCCGATGGTTGGCAGAGAAAGCAATATGATGGTTATTGCTTTATTAATATTGCAAATGTTATGATAGCGGTGTTTGTGAAAGTATGTTTATTTAAATTGGAAGGAAAAAACATGCTTTTGTACGATTAAATTTAAATGTAATTTAAAGGCGAAATTAATATTTGTTTGTTTAATTATTTTAATATCATTTCTTAGTGCAACCATGATATATTATTTTTATATTTTTCTTATTGTTAGGTTATAAGATTTGTGAGTTGTGTAAAGTTTACTCCTTTGCTTTGCTATATATAATAAAACCGATACTTAATATTCTATGATATTTTATTATTTTAAGTTTATTGTTAAAGTATAGTATAGTTCCATATTTTATAAGCATTTCCCGCCATTTTAAAGAAAATTAGTACTTACCTTTACGTGTAAATTTTTCGTTTTTTCAATCTTCTTCGATATTTTTTGTTCACTATATTTGTTAAAATATTATACGATACTTATCTAAATTATACAAACTTTTTCGCAACACAAAAAACAATCAATACGAATATAGTAAAAATAATGGAAGATGTCATTATAAAACATTATTTATTCCAATTTTTTTTCGAGTTACAATATAATTATTACAAATTTCCCGAATCACTGCCTATATACATGGTAACAATTTAAAATATTAGTAAATTACACAAAAAATTAAATATCATTTATATTCTAAATATTCTATAAGTTCGAAAGTCTCTAACCAAAACGGGCTTACACAATAATATACAATATTTTTGGTAAGAAAAACTTTCTAAACACCTAAATTAAAGCTATGAATCTCCACGTGACTACATTAAAACCAATCCTATATTTACAATAATCAAAATGTAAATCAATTTCTGATTACAAGCGAAATTATAAGAATCCCAGCTAACTTTTCATTCCGTTAATATCATAACATCAATCTTGTACATTTGCTCAATGTTTAAGATTGAAGTTGTTACGTAACCCAACGATAAATCTGGAGTCTAATTTAAATAATTATTCAGTCAGTTAAAAATAAGTAATTATTGCGTTATATCTAGCTATCACTATTTGTAGAGGGTGTGGTTAACCTGCGCGGAACAAACGCGGGCCTCGAAGGTCTGATTGGTTTAATAAACGCACGTCTTTCAGTCGTAGTTCGAGGAGATTCCGTGGAGAAAGTTCTAGACGATTTAGTTGTACTTTTTTTCCTTAAATCTACTGGTACGTTTTGCGCTCGGTTGGCCGAGAAACGCGATTTGCTTGGGCTGAACGGGGCTTTTGTGGTCGTTGTAAATGTGGTGTTATTTTTCTTCAGGGGCCTTTGCACTGGATTGTATCGTGTCGCGTTCGAGTTGAGGGGTTTGATGGGCCTTCTTGGAAAGTATTTGGACCGTTTAGCTTCAAGGGGCGACAATTTGACAGTGGTTATTTCTTCAGTTACAGTTTCGGTGGTAGGGGCATCAGTGATAGGTGTTGTTTGAGTCGTTATAGATTCCGATACGGCAGAAAGTTCTACAGGAACTGTAGTTTGTACAGTTGTAAGAAGTTCTATTATTGGGCTAGTAGGAGCTTCTGTTGTTGTGCTAGTGGTTGATGACGCTACTGTAGAAGTACTCTGGGTAGAAGTTATGGGAGTTTCTGTAGTTTGGGGTATGACTGAAATATTAATTGGATATTTAATGGTCGAGTCCTCGCTTACTGTCGATCCTTTGAACTCTTGTCCTTTTGCGAATGTCACAATGCTACGGCCCGTTTCTGGTTTCAGAACTTCCAATTTAACAATATTGGCGTCTTCTTTTTGCGTTGGTACCGATGCCGAATATACTACAAATGGATGATTACTATTAGCGTCGTTCATTTTTCTTGCGATGATGGGAGTTTCTGTTTTGAAAAGAGCTTCTAAAGACAACGTGGACGGATCTGTGAGTATGGCTCTCGGTGTGACTACATCAAAAATTTTGGCTGGCTTATTAAGTCTGTTTTGTTCGTTCTCATAAGCAGCAGGTATAAATTGCCAATTTGAATACGAGCGATCCTCATCAAACTTATCTGATTTCTTATCGTCATCATTTATAAAACTTAAAAAATCATCATCATTTATATGCTCAACATGTCCTTTCCCAACGCTTTGTTCAACACCTTTGATGTTTTTCGATATTTTGTTCACATGTCGATAGGCTTCATTCATACTTTCAGAAGCAACGAGATTTTCCTTAGGTGCATCTGAATAGTCAAAAAGAGCCCTCGCATTTCTTGCTTCATCGATTCGAATTGGATTATTGGGTGGATTATCTACTGGATATACATGGCCGAGTTTTGTAAGATAAATTGGTATTTCATCTTCGAAAATTTTTATAAGGCTATATCTACTAACTTCACCAATTTTGTCGACAGTTGGCTTCTTTTCCACAACAACTTGCCCTTCTTCAATAAGAGTTGTTTCGTTGTTTTTATTTAATCTGTGTTTTTCTGATTTTGATGATACCTCTACAACTCTGCTTATAGAAAATAGCTTATCAAATTGTGTTTTAATAATAGGCGATACTTGAGGAATATTAGTGGTACCTTCCGCTGAGTTTTCAGTGGTTGTTATTTGGTTTATATCTTGTTTATCCGTTACGAGTGTATCTACTGAAGTGGCTTTATCAACGTCAACTTCAGTTTGTGTATAAACAGGATATTCCTGGGTACTTGGATAATTTGTCGTATATTCTAAGTAATCGTCTGTACTGTTATCAATTTCCATTTCTGAGGTTACCGTCTCAAATTCTAAGGTATTTGTAGTCGAATCACTTTCAACTTTAGTATTGTTTAAATCGGATGATGTTGTAGTTATATCATCCATTGTCAAGTAATCATCGTTTTCAGTTGTTGTGGGATTAGATTCCGGCTCAGGTGAAGCAGTGGTTGTTGGTGAAGTTTCCTTACCACTTGGAGTAGATTTAGTTATGTTTAATCCTTGCGTCTTATTGGCATTCGGTGCATTGTATCCTATTGGAACATTTTGTACGCGTTTTTTGGTAAGATCTATTGGTTTGTTGGCAATCCTGCTAACACTTCCAGTCTTATTTTGGTTGACAATTAATGGTTTAGGTAGCTCGGTGGTCGATGTTGAAGTTCTAAACGTATTAGAGTTTACAATCCTTGGTTTGAAGAAAGGTTTTCTGGTTGATGGAACAAAGCGATTCACTTGTGGTTCGTCTTCGTAATTTTCATCCTCAGCCTCTTCCTCGTCTTCTAGTGCCAGATCTTCGTCTTCATTATCTTCATACTCTTCAGAGTCAGGTTTTCTCGTAAATAACTTGCTGGGAGGAACAAACACTAAAGGATTTTCTGGTTCTTCCTCTAAAAGTTCTTCATCGGAATATTCTTCTTCTTCTTCTTCTTCCTGTTGATACCTTGGAGTTGTTCTTGCTGTAGGGAAAGTTCTTCTTGTAAAGGTTCGTGAAAAGAGTGGTCGTTTAGTAGTGGGTCTTCTGAAAGAATTAGGCCTTTCTACTGTTGATGGGCTTGTATATGCACCTGGATTGTATTTACGACTAAATGTTCTACTGCTGGAAGGTACAGAGGATTCTGTTGTAGATGTGAATAATCTTTTTGATGGACGATAAGGCAATCTTGACCTTGCTGTTGGTGATGTGAGTTGTTGCGTTGTGCTTACTGTTGTTTCAGTAACTACGTCACTTTCGGATACAGACGTTTGGTTTTGATTTGATTCGTTCATTGTATTATTTATTAAAGTATCATTCCCTGTATTACTCAAGTCTGAGACATTTTCGTTATTATTGTTTTTCGTTAAATCTTCACTATCTTCTTTAATTTCAGGGCTCACTGGAACGGGTTCTGTAATGATTTCAACAGCTTCTGTTCTTTCAGTGGGAGTTGTAGTTTCTTTAGCAGAGTCATCGTCTTTTTTTATTAATGCTGAGCTTATATTATTATTAATGTTTAAATCGGATAAATTGATTGTTTTATCTTCTTCTGCAACTGTAATGTTAGGTTTATCATCAGAATCATTATTTTCTTGAAGATTTTCATTATTTAATTCAGTATTTGTATCCTCATCTTCAGCTTCGCCCTCATTGTTTTCTATGTTAGTGCTATCTTTATCTTCTTCGTTTTGATTTTTGCCGCCGTCGTTTGTTTTTATCTTTACTAAGTCAAAATTATTCTTGAATGCTGTTATAATTGTGTCCGTAATTGAGTCCTCATTTTCAGTTGTTGTTTCAGGTAATGTTGCAGTTGTTGATTTTGTTCTTTCTCCATAGTTTAATACTTCTGGAGGAACATCTCTAAAACCAGCATTTATAACCGGTACATTTGTGGGTATTATCTCATCTTCTTCAATTGGTTTAATTTTTTTCCTTATGATTTTACGTCTTCTCGTCGGTGGAGTTGTTGCAGGTTCTGTGGTTTCAATTTTGGTAGTAGTGGTTGGTCGTCTTCGAATAACTCTGAACTTTCTTTTACCAGTTTCATCAACAACAGATTCATTTATAAGTCCACTGTCAGGGTTTTGGAACTTTTTAATCGTTACACGTTGCCTGATAGGAGCTTTAGTTGTTTCGATTGGCTCATCATATTCTTCATCGTGTTCCTTTTCTTCTATAGCGCTTTCGGAGAGAGCTATATCATCTTGATTTTCCAACTCATCCTCATTTTTATCAGGTGATGGAATTGGGGTACTTGAAACCCTGGAGGGGAAAGGCAGTTTTCGGGCTTGTAACACTGGAGAATTAGAAGGTGCTCCTATTCTTGGGCGCGTAAAAGGTAAGCGGGCACGGTTTCTTGATCTTTCCGTTTGAGCGTTGTTTAAATCATTGGGATTTTCAGTAGATGGGGCATTTGTCACCGCCCTACCGAAGGGTCTCGGAGTAAATCTTGCTAACGTGGGGCGTCTTTGTGGTGATTCAGTAACAGACTGTTTCAGTGATTCTGTGGTGATCACAAACCTGCCTCGACCTCTCGTTATAATGCTAGGCCTTCTCTCGTCGATTGTAGCTGCAGAAAATTCACTATCTTCTGCTTTGTCAGCAATAGTAGTGGCAACACGACTGCGAGGGCTCACATCTTCTTCTGAATCTTCGTCATTTTCTAAAATTTGCTTTTCATCTACGTCGATAGGTGTCAGCGATAAGACCTCATCCCGAGTTAATTGTGGTCTAAATTCACCCCTCGGCACTTGAGCTGCAGCCGCTGGTACAGAATCATCACTACTCGTCGTTTGGAACCTACTACGGAATCTCCTAATTTGCACATTCCTCGGACTAGGTTTGTTTTCAGTTTCCCGGCTATCAGGCGTGGTGGATCTTATTTTCCTACTAATTTCGTTAACTTCCTGCGAGTCAGATATATCGTTGGGTTGCGATAAAGGTCTACGGCGGCGGATAAATGAGTAATTCCTAGAGCTTACCTGCGTTGTTGTCGGCGCTGTTGTGGTGGGTGTTGTTGATCCTCGACGCCGCAGTGCGTTACGACGTGTGGTCGGTGCGGCTGTTGTTGGACTTGTTGTTGTTGTTGTGGTTGTTGGTTGTGTTGTCGAAGTAACTTCAGCTTCGGTTGTTTGAACTGTTTCTTCGGTTTCAGTGGGGTTTGGAGCGTTCAGTAATGAAGATATTTGAACGGATAGAATTGTCGTCGGTTCGGGCGTGTTTATTTCTTCCGGTGGTGAGAGAGTTGTGGATCGAGTACGAATTATCGAAGAGTATTGTGGTTGGGGCGACGGGGAGGTGATCTCCCTTTCTAAAATGGATTCTTGCGACTCTTCTTCATCAGATTGTTGGTATCTGTAACAGACAAGACATTATTATGATAACGTTTTATAGAGTTAAAAATATATCATTTTGACAATAAAATATCGGCTGATTTAATATTATTGAGAGGTAACATTAAAACACAATGTATTCTGTTATATTCCTTACAAACGGATAGCATGTTCAAGTCACAAAAAAATTGAAAATATAGATAGTAATTATCAATTGAAGTGGTAATAAGTATGATAATGGGGAGAAAACTTACGGTACGGTGGAGGTCTCCTCCGTGGTGGGTCTGGTGCGTCTGATGGTGACGTACTCGGGGGTGGTCTCCCGGCGCGAGCTGATGTCCACAGAACCAGCCGCCTCCTCCACCGCCACGAGCGGCGCGCGGTCGAATAGCGCGTTTCTGGGTGATTGGTTCATTTGTTTATCCTCTTTTTTTTTAAGTGGGGAAATCTTACATAGATACCCGTGACGGTGGGTTATGTCGGATTGTTACCGACCAAAACCCCACTGTTTTCCGTCGAACCGCATTAGTGAAGGGGCCACGGGATCTGGTTATAATTCGACCGCGACCCATTGGTTCATTTGTTTATCCTACTCGCATTATAAACGCGAAAATTTGTAAGTATGGATGGATGTATGTATGGATGTTTGTTACTCTTTCGCGCAAAAACGACGGAACCGATTGCAATGAAATTTGGCACATAAATAGCTGGACAAATGGAGTAACACATAGATTTTTACCCCGATATTCCTACCGGATACAGATTTACGAGGGTGAAACCGCGGGGCACAGCTAGTCTACACTAATATTATAAAGAGGAAACTATTGTGTTTCTGTATGTTGGTAAGGTTTTCACGAGAACACCGTTGGACATATTTCAAAAATTCTTTAGTCACAATAAAGAATCTTTATTAGTTTATAAATTCTTTTTATATTTTGATAGATTCTTTTTGAAGGAAAAAAAAATATGATGATGATGATGATCATATGAAATTACTATGCTTCTCTACTATGCTTCTACTTCTACTATGCTTCTATGCTATGCTATGTATAAATTCCGATAGATAGCGCTATATTTAAACCTAGTGTAACTACTTATTGACTACGCGAGCGAAGCCACAGGCAACAGCTAGTATGATATAATTACCTAGAGGGTATATCGTCGCTCTCCGTAGTCGGTCTGTTCCTCCGAATATTCACATACTGCAGCGGTCTGGAGGTCCCCCTGGAGATGTTGATGCTCTCCCGCCCCCTGGAACTGGTCTCCGAGCTGGTGGGAGTGTCCTGGACCTCATCAGATCCGCTTTCATTCTGCTCCAGACTTTCCAGCGGTTCCGGTGTGGTGGACTGTCTAGATCGGTTTATTGTGACGTACCTATAAAGTTAAGGTTAGGTTTTAAGACTTTGAGCTGGATGCTTTGATTGGACTATCTAGTTTTAAACATAAATAGGAGTTTTTTGGTCTGTTTCCTCTAGGTTCTGTTTCATGTCCTATTGAAGTGCATGAAGACCATTTAGTTTCGATTTTTTTTCTTACAGAACACAAAGCTCTATTTAATTTTCAAGAGAAAATTCCATTACTATAATAAATTCCATACTGAAAATCAGCGCTGCGCATTACGCGTAGCACACGCTGAGTAGATATCCTTTTTATCACCACACCGTTTAGTCATAAGTTCACTTTTTAATTTTAATTTTAATTTAACTGTAAATGTGGTGGTGTTAAATAAACATTATTTCTTTCTTTCTTTCTTTCATTATATTAAAAAAAAAATTAATATAATACAGAAAAAAAAATCCTTTGGAATATTAATGCTTTAAAGGCATATCTACTTCATACTAATATTATAAACGCGAAAGTTTGTAAGTATGGATGTTTGGATATTTGTTGACACGCGAAATGAGCTCATCATATCTGTATGAAATGTGCAGAGATAGTTTATATATAGTATGGATTGACACATAGGTTACTTTTTATCCGGGTACGACGCGAGTGGCGACACGATTTACAGCTAGTCTAAATACCTTGATATACGATTCTTAATCTTTTTTAATAGAAATTATTAAAAACTAGCTGCGTCCCGCGGTTTCACCCGCGTAAGTCCGTATCCCGTAGGAATATTGGGATAAAAGTTGCCTATATGTTTTTCCAGTTGTCCAGCTGTCTACGTATCAAATTTATTGCAATCGGTTCAGTAGTTTTTGCGTGAAAGAGCAACAAACACACACACATCCTTAAAAACTTTCGCATTTATAATAATAATAGGATAGGATTTTAATTCTTCATTAAAATTGTTCTTAAATTAAAACTTATGTATTATAGAGCTCGTAACAGACTGAAATATTAGCAGATATTTTATTGTTAACTTACTGTGGCCTCTCCTTTCTGTAAGTCTTATCATTATCGGGCGAGGGCTGCAGTCCGGCGTTCTGCGGACCGCGCCGACTGTTCTGAACTCCGCTTGTTGGTATGGTGTTGCTGTTGTATCTGAAATTTAATTCATTTTATTTTCAACCGACTGCGAACAAAGTAAGAGGTGAGAAATTTTGCTACGGTCTGACAAAAAAACGCAGGTTCGAATCCTGCCTAGTGATTGAAGTAAAAAAATGTCTTTTTAAAGAAAAGGCTCGGATTCGATTTTGTCAAAAGTTTTCTTTTTTTTTTCTACTCAAATTCTTTCAAGTCTTTCCTTCAAACGATCCTTGTCTCAACAATAAATATAATCCTCACTTGCTCTGCCCTCGGGCGCGTTCCAGCACCTTCTGGTACAGCTTCTTGTTGAAGTTGGAAGGCGTGGTGGTGACCAGCTCGCCCGCGCTCGCGCCCGACTCCGCCAGGTGCAGGTGCTTCTCCAGCTGCTCCACACCGCCTGTTCGGGAAAATTAGTAAAAATGTTAGAAAATACCAAAAAATGCAGTAATTAGACTAGATATGGTACTGTTTTTTTATTTATCTATTAATATTAAGAATAATTATAGACTATAAGATAAATTTTAACTTTACATTTGTTATTTAAATATTAAAAATCCATCATCATTAAGAACACTCACCAACTTTCTTAATAAGATCGATCAGTTCCTTGATCACCTTGGGATCCTCAGCCTCCACATCGGCCGCATCATCAGCTTCTTCATCTGAGAATTCCTCTTCTTCTTCACTTAGCTGTAAATTCAATAATATTTAAATGGTTAAATGGTGAACATTAATATGTAAAAAAAACAATAGGGAGGTATTTATTTTTACAGAAAAAAAGGATATTTAAAACTGGCATTATCAAACTCGACCCAAAATCACAAAATCTAGTATTTCTAAAGCATTATTTTAAATATATATAAGAGTAAATTAAATTAAGAACAATAAATATTTACAAAGGCTGCAACTTTTTTCTTAAGAAGTTTGCATCTTGTCTCTGAATATGAAAGATATAACACTTGTACAAGATTTATGTTACAATTAATTATTTAAATATGGTCACCATTAAATCCAGTTCCATATCTTTTTTAGATTTCAATAGCATTGAATGCAATTGGAAACATACTTAAAAAATATGCAAAAAGAAATCAAGCAGTTCACGAGATTAACCAAATAAACATACTAAAGTATTTTTTTTAGTTTTTAGTTTTATAAAACTACCTCAGGTTCCGGAGTAGTAGTAGAGGTCCTAAATAACAGCGAGCTCTTGGACGTGAGCCGGACCGGCCGCCTCGTGGTCGTGGTCGTGGTCACGGTCGTGGTCGTGGTCGTAGTCGCCTTGGTGGGCGCTTTCGTGGTCGCGGCGGGCTTCTTGCAGAGCACATTGCGAGCGAAGTCACAGGAATCCGCCGCTTTGTTGAAGTAGAGGCCTGGGGATATAAGTTGTGTTAAGAGTTTATGGAAGTTGTGAAAAATCGTACACTTTATAATGTAAATTAATCCTACTATCCTACTTCCTACTTCCTACTAATATTATAAATGCGAAAGTATGTGAGGATGTGTGTATGTTTGTTACTCTTTCATGCAAAAACTACTGTACCGATTGCTATCTAATTTGGTACGTAGATTGCTGAACAACTGGAATAACATATAGACAATTTTTTATTCATATTTCTACGGCGTACGGACTTGTGCGGGTGAAACCGGGGGCGCGCAGCTAGTAATTAATATTTGTATGTATTTTAGTTTAAATTATGGTTTTTGCATTTGTTCTAGACCCACTTCAAAACTCCTACTAAGAAGTTCTTAAATCCACTGTATTTTTTGGGTTTGATATGGTTTCAGAACTTTCGAACAGATGCACCGATTTTGATATTTTTTTTTTATTTGAAAGCTAGTATTGTGAGGTCACATACTATTGGTCTAGTTCTGAAAACTCGAATATGGTTTAGTTTTTATTAAAAATAATTGCTCGAAAAAAATATTTTCACCAAAAATACTTGGTAACATATGTCCAAAACAGTTCACCCCGTGAAAATTTATAACAAAACATTCTCTTGTTATTGAAGTCGGTTGAAACAAAAAAAAAAACAAACAAACAAAATCCGCTCACCGGAGGGGCACGTGAACTGGTGCGCCACGATGCCCAGGTCGGAGGGGCCGGAGTCCAGGCACCAGAAGTACTTCTTGCAGTCGCGCGGGTGCGGGAAGAAGCCCTCGTCCGTGCACTTGAAGTCTGCTCATGGGTGGACAATTACGTATATTTAAAACTTCAGAAAACAATAAATAGTCCAAAAAAAGCAAAAAATACTAAAATGAGATCTGCTAGAATGATAAAAGCGACAGAATTTTTTGCTATAAAAAAAACGTACTGATATAATATTATACAGTTAAAGAAAAAGTAAAAAAAAAAACTATAATGTTAGACGCAACTAAATTTTCTATTAAAAAAAAACATACAGATGTAATATTATGCAGCTCAAAAAAGTTTCTGCTACAAAAAAAACATACAATTCAACCTCGTCAGATGTTGATTAAAGAACACGCTTATATGTTAACATTTAAGCGTATAAATAAGTTGATTGTACGAGCATAAGCAACTAAATGTCTCATCTACTTTATAATCCTAAAAAAACATAATTTTAAACACATGAGCAGTGGTGGCTCAATGGTGAGAACTTTGGACTCGGACTTCAACATCGATAAGTTGGGGTTTGAGACCGGGCGAGCGTGCAGGAAATAAATTGATTTTACAATTTATTTATACATGTGGATAACATCACCACTGCTTAAAACGGTTAAGGAAAACATCGTGAGGAAACCGGCATGTCCAAGAATCAAAAGTTCGACAACATGTGACATCTGCCAACACGCACTTGGCCAGCGTGGTGGATTATGACCTGAACCCTCTTAGGAGGCCTAGCTGTCCCAGCAAGAAGTTAGCTGCAAGTTAAAAAATGTCAACTTACCGGATCCGGGATCCGGAGTGGTGGGCGGTTCCGGTGTGATGATGTTCCACGCGGGAGTCGAAGTCTGAACCGATGTTTTTGGTCTACTCCTGTAAGAGAATACAATTTTTTTTATAAAACATTTTAACGCTATAAAAAACAAATTAATTTAACAATTGCTAATAAGATCTTACTTGGAGGATGGTTTGGGAGTGGTGGTGGTGGAGCGAGGTTTGGATCTCCTCCTGGATCCTGATGATGAAGGCCTGGAAGATTCTGTCACCGTGTTTTGTGTTGATCTGGGACATTGTAGGATTTTATTAGTAGATTCTAATTTTGTGATCGAATTTGTTTTTGTATCAGTTTTTTTTTCATATTTTTGTAATTTTGCCTTATTATAAATTTTGCCTTATAATAAATAGCAACTATAGGTACATATAATTGAATAATTGTTACCAAAAACTACAGTACGTAAAATTTTTTTAATGTCGTACAAAGCTAATGAAATATTTGAGAGGACGGATATCCTTATATAATAAAGGATGAAATCTAACATTTAACTTTAATATAAAAAATTGTGTAACAAATGACATTTTATATTCATTATAGATATTTTCATCAATTACATAATCAAAATCTTAATTTTAACACCTTATTTGGAAGTAACTTAAAAGCAACTTACCCTAACTTAGCGATATAAGATTCCTTAGCAGCCTCGATAAGCGGATATGGTTTGCCGTAGCAAGCGCCGCGGAAGTCATCGTTGTCGATAGACCAGAACATAATACCTGGAAATCAAGAATTTTCATATTATTTCATAAAAAAAAACAATCAGATTTATAATGGATGAGAAATAAGGAATAAATTTATTTTATATTTGAACTCATGTTTATTTGGTTTTAGTTTTAATTTGATTGGTACACAAATATCAATTCAAAAGCAATATAAACTAAACAGGTAGATAAAAAAACAACAAAATTTAGATTGAACTTAATTGTGGATTTTGTTATCGTAAATCGTATTAAAACCCAAATTTAAGAATTAAGTATCGGAATCGGACGATTACCATCGGAATAACAAATCAGAATCACGACCAGAATCATAATCGGAGTAAGAATCAGTATAAGTACAAGAGTAAAGAAAAAATAATAAGAACCAGTACAAGATTAAGAATAGTTATCAATATCAGAATCAGTGTCGCAAAAAGAATCACAAACTGAGTTAGAATCAGATTCAAGATCAAAATCAGAATCAGAATAATAAGCAAAAACACAATTAGAATTCTGTATTTGAACATACCTCCAAGGCCGTTCTCAGCGACATATTCGCCCTTCTTCTTAACTATGTCGATATCGTCGTATCCGACCCACTGGTTCCCCTTATAGGCCACGGGTCCCATCGCGTCCTTGTTGGGGTACATCACCGTCCACTCTTCATCCTCTTCTTCTTCATCAGAATCTTCCGAGTCTTCGTCAGAGTCGATAGCGCGCTTTTTGCTTTTGGCCTTGAGCGCTTCACATATCTGAAATTTTAATGAAAGTCAGTCAATTTATGCTCGACAAATGTAACTTAAGATTCATCAAATATACATTTTATCGATAACCTATAGATATACTATAAAGTTATTTAAATACACAGAACAGTAACAAATGAACATTGTTTAGTTAACAGAACAGTGGGTATTGAACAATAAACAGTGCATAGTGGACAGTAATAGTAGGGGACAAACCTCATAGAACGCCAAGTATCCCTTCTCCCTCGTAGCTTCCCCCTGCTCCCCCGGCCCGTCCGCGGGGGAGCCGATCTCCACGGCGTCGGGGTTGAACAGCGTGTAGGAGCGCCCGTATGTGGGGATGCCGAGCACCAGCTTGTCGCGGTCCGCACCGTTTTCCAGGTAGAACTTTATTGTGTAATCCTGGAAGTAATATATACTGTATAGAATTCTACAAAGAGAAAAAATTGATCATCAAAAGAACATTTTCAACTGAATGTGGAAGTTAAGGACGCTTCGGCACGAATTGGACCAGCTCGCAACGTTATTGATGGAAAAGAAAAACTGCTTTCAAAGACTTCCGAAAAATCCTTATAGCAAATAAAATCAATTTAAATTTTCGCTTTCTTTAATGGATTCTTTTCTTTTCTTTTCTTTGAATAGAGGGTTAATTATACGGATGAAATATTTCTAGCAAATGTAATAAATCGAATGAGCGGAAGCTATCAAATAGTCTTCGTTTTATTTGTATAGATTAGTGCTATTATAATTGAGATATTCAACGGAAATTTAACAACTAAATATTTATACGGCACATACCTACATTTGCATTTAAAATAATTGTAAGCACTATGTTATTCTTAGAATCATTAACTGTACATAAATGAGCTCTTAATCCTACTAATATTATAAATGCGAAAGTTTGTGAGGATGGATGTTGTATATGTGTATATTGTTACTCTTTCACGCAATAATTACAGAAGCGATTGCAATGAAATTTGGTACGTAAATAGCTAGACAACTGGAATAACACATAGGCAACTTTTTATCCCGATATTCCAACGGAAACGCGACATACGCGAGTGAAAATGCTGGGCGCAGCTAGTAAATTATATTGTATATAGAAAAACATTTACTCACAATGTTCAGTTCATTATCCACGCTATATTCATTTGGCTCTTCGAGGGGGTAAAGCGGGGCGTGGTGGTTAACTGCTGGCTCGAACGCAGAGTGGTAGTCGTATGTGAGAAGATTCATCCAATCCAAGTATCTGAAAAAATGACAAAAATTCAAATGAGGAAATACTTAAGCGCGTTATGTATTGTTATTTTGAATGCTTTAGCATATCACTGAAATAAAATATACATTCTATGATTTAGAAGGTAATTCCGTATCTATTAAGGGTAAAAATTAAAAAAAAAATATATGACTTGAGCGCGTCAGATAGCAGAAGATATTAGGAATTAATTACAATATAAGAAAAAGAAATTTCGCTAATCTGTTGATTTGAGCGTAAGCTTAGAGAATTGTGGATATTTTTTAATTTCCTGCGGCTCCAGTGAGCGCACCCACCAATATTAAATGCTCATACTTTCTGTAGGTACTTAGCGATAGGTAAGATACCTTCCTTTGTAATAATCTGACGTGCTCGAGTAAATCCCAAAATACCCCCTTGGGCTCCCCTACTATATAAGTGTGGATATATTGAAAAGATTGTGTCAATGTCGACTGCAAAAAAATGTTTTTTATTTGCACAAATCCGTAGTATAACTTAAGTTATACGTGATTCGTAATATGCCTACTTACTGTATAACTAACATAGCAAATAAGTTATTTCAAGTGACTATAACCCTATGTTTTCAGAGTTAACAATTCATATATCATAGACCAAAATGCATAGTAATATCAACCAACTTCAAAAAAGTAGTAGGCTATCAATTCCATTGTGTTTTTTTGACATTGTTAAAAGATAACTTTCAACTGGGTGAACTGATTTTAAAGATTCTATTTTTTAAGCTAGCGCCTCCCGTGTTGTAAAATTTGGTATAGTTCTGATAATTTAAAGGATTTTTGTTAGAAATAGTTGGTATTAACATTAATAATAGTTTTATAAGCCATCTTCCTTTTTAACTTACACAAGTAATCGTTTTTATTTGACATATCACGTTATCCACTGTACGCAACGCCTTAGCTTCAAGTCTTACCACATTGGGTATATAATGAATAGCTTCAAATGGTTGGAACACGTTTAAAGTAAGTATACATTACGATAAACACATCTTATTTGGAGGCCTCTACGATTACTGTATCGCCTACGGGTTGCACATACAAGGAAGTCTCGATTCAACCGTCGATAATGATAAATGTTTTTTAATTAAGAGCGTATAAAATTCGCATAAAGATAGAGTTTATTGATTTTCTAGTGTTTTGTACTTGTGGTGATGGTATAAATGGAATAAAATTTGATAAGTTAGTGGTCATAAGAAGCCTGTGTCCCTGCAGTGTGTACATATATGGGCTGATGATGGTGATGATGAAAGAACTACGAACAGTTGGAAATGAATACAGGAAGGTAAGAGATAATATGGTGGTTTGTATAATACTAACGAATTGTTAATATTTTAAAATACGATAACAAATATAACATACAGTATGTATATACAGTATACAGTGTGTATACATAAAGTAGTATAATGAGAGAGACAAAAGGACAGACAGTGTAAAGTAATTCCAAATATATAATTTATCATATTTGTTTTTTGGTTCTTTTTCATCGAGGTGTGGAATTACATACAGGTATAATAAATATTGTATAAACCCCTATAAAATACCTAATAGTCATCGCGCCATTTATTTGAATACAAAAATGGTTGGATGATGTCACTATACAACAAGTTATATAGTAGGCCTATTAATTATTACTAGATAAACATGAACGATGCTATAAAACCATAATTATCCAGCATAATATTTATTTTATTCACTTTATATTACGTCAAAATAGAGGAAGTTTTGTTTTTTACATTAATAGATATGCGTCGTTAAGAAATGGTTAATATGAAAATTAGTATTGAATATTAAGCGACGGAAACGCATACAAAAGTTTGTTGGTTTTATAATCATTGCTCGCGGTTTCACCCGCGTAAGTCTGTATCCCGTAGGAATATCGGGATAAAAAGTTGCCTATGTACTATTCCAGTTGTCCAGCTATCTACGTACCAAATTTCATTGCAATCGGTTCAGCAGTTTTTGTGTAAGAGTAAAAAACATACACACATCCTTACAAACTTTCGCATTTATAATATTTAGTAGGATTTTCAGGACACAACACAGTTATAATAAAAGACTAAACACACGTTTACACGATTATGAAATGAAAATATTGTCATAAAATTTAAATTTTTTATATTATTTATAATTTAAATTATTACATGACCCTTAAAGTGGGTCAAATTCGAGTCTAAAAGAGTCGGTTACAAACATACAAGTGAAGTTAAAGAATATAGAAGAATAAAAGCATGTTAAACACAAAACATAAAGGTAAATATTTATTCAAATATTATGCAAAAATAAAGGTAATTGAATGAACATTGAATCTAAATTAATAGTAGGTACATTCTTTAGCCACCAAATGGTTGTGCATGCAATTTCACAGTCCCATTGTTTGATCGTTGCATCACGGAGTTGGCTCACTTATCACTCACATAATGATGGCTACTGTAACGATGTGTGATGAAAGAGAATCCCCAGAGCCTTCGAACGTTAGAAGCTGCATTTTAATATAATCATAGAGTATGTTTTGTCTATTTCAACTATTTCAACGATACAGGGTTGTTGAAAGGATTGCTATCGGTTCTTTTGTTAAGAAATTAGAAATTTTAACTGACTATTTGGCGATCCTCAATGGTTCGTTTTGAAAGAAACTTTTTTGCCTCGGAAATTTAGAATCAGCTTCCACATGCAGTGTTCCCAAACGTTTTCAAAATGGGGCCCTTCAAGAAAAGAGCTTACTCCTTTCTTAAAGGCCGGCAACACACACACCATACCCCTGGTATTGTGGGTGCAACTGGGCGACGTGGAGCACTAAACATCAGGTGACCCGTCTGCTCGCTTGCCTGCTCTATGACATAAAAAAAATCTATGTCTATTGGCTTTTATATATTTAAAGTCCATCATTAACGAGCCTCGAATATAGTCATGAAGCGTTCCAGATGAGAAACAAAATTATGAATGATACACGCGTTAAAAAATGCAAAAAATAACTTATATCAAGCATTTAAAAAGGGTTGCCTGGTAGAGATCGCTACCTAGCGATAAGGCCGCCTTTTGCATTTTGCCTTAAGTTTTTTGATCGCTTTTATTTTGAATTTTAATTCATTCATTTATACATAAAATACTAACGCACCGCGCACCGCGGTTTCACCCGCGTTAGTTCGTATGCCGTAGGAATATCGGGATAAAAAGTTGTCTATATGTATGTCCAGTTGTTCAGCTATCTACGTACCAAATTCATTGCAATGAGTACCGTAGTTTTTGCGTGAAAGAGCAACAAACAAACACACATCCTTACAAACTTTCGCATTTATAATATATGTAGGAATGTGGGAATGTAGGAATGTAGGAATGTAGGAATGTAGGAATGTAGGAATGTGGGAAGTAGTAGGCAGGATGTAGGATGTAGGATCTATAGATACGTTATCAAAAGTCTCACACATGTCTCCAATATTACCAACACGACATTGTAATCGAAATTAAGGTGTCACACCGTTTCGCAATTGTCGTGATCACTGACGCTTAGTTCGCGAATTAGATTTGTAACTAACTGGTACAGTGTCATGCGTTGGCCTGCTTCAGTGACCATGAAATTGTCTATATATTGGCCCATTCAGCGTGATGGTGTTAACAATATGTTTATTTTTATCAGTGAAGGCCCTTATTGGATTGCGTTCGAGTGGCTATTTACACGTGTAAAGTAATGGCATTGCATTTTAAGAAGCTTCATGTATATATAAAAGGTGTGTAACTCCTGCCTTCTTGGGGGTAAAAGGTTTAGATTCGATAGATTTGCTTGGACAATGGGACCGATTCCAGACTTTTATTGCTGTTATAACTCAATACGATTGTGTGTTTTAATCTCTTTATGAATATTACAAACTGTATTCTCATAGGGCTAAGATATTGCACGTGTAACAAAAGTTTTTCGAAATCGGTGACGTTATACAGAATAAGAAATTTTGGAATGCGAATTTTTTCCACATCAATACTAGACAAACAAAAAATGTTGGAATTAAATTAAGCATATACTTTAATTAATTCTTTAAACATGGTGCATAGAAAATTATTATTTGATTGGGTTTACAGATAATAAGAATTAAAAAACTGTACGCACAAGGTTTTACGAGTAATAAAAAAAATAATATTTTGAATATAGCCAATTATGTAAAAAAAAATAATTCTATAAAAGAATTGTATGGAGATAGTTAAGGAAACTGAGAAAGGAAGGAACAGGACACTTTTCATCCCGGAAATTCCACGGAAACGGCAACTATTCGAGAAAAAGCTAGGGACATATCTTTGCACTGACGCGACGTAACCGGGGTCTAGGGGAAAGCTAGTCTATTATACAATAAACGATATTATATTCCTGTTAATATCTAAAGCGTTATCAAATAATACATTCATACAATAACTATTATAAATGACACGTGTGTTGTAACGTTAAGTCTCCGATAAATATCGTATCCAGCCCTGAGCGTCACCTAGTGGTGACATGTCGCAATGAACATAACTAGATGTCGTAAGGTTGGCAAATTACTTGTGTTATACAGTTATATTATGTTGGTATAGTCGTATTGGCCCTGATTGAACTGGATAAGTATAAAATATTAAATCCTTTTACAATTTAAGGACTATTCAATACAATATGGCGATTGATTGATTTTAAATCTACAAAAAAACTATTTAATATTTAGAGTTTAATTATTCAAATAATGCAAAGATGCAGGATAAAACTATCTTTACTCTTATGTATCAGTTTCACATATATCTCTTTGATGAAAATAATAACTTAATGGCAATTAAAATTCTTAATTTAAATCCATATTTAAAAAAATGTGTTTGTATATATTATGTCTGTAATGCTTTGACAGATTTCAAAAAATCTTTCGCGCCCAATCTTTACTGGCCTGAAATGAAAAATTCTTTCATGATTAGAAAGCTGAATCTTTACTGAGTGGCTATAATATTTTAATTTGTTTTTATCCCGTGACAACCCACAAGCTGGGGCGAGTGGCTAGTGGATTAATAAAGCCTTCAATAATGTATCGAGATACATATTATACCAATGTCGTCTGATACACCTATAAATATGATACTACGCTTGTCTCATTTCCGGTACAGACAAACCAGATTCCATGCGATTGCAGACTGCCTTGACCTTAACACATCTTTAACATTTACTTAACTATAAATGTAAATAAAAATAAAAGAAATATCATACAATACATGTATATTCATATTTTGTATCTATGCAAAAGATAATATTTCTCATTTATAAAGCATTTCAATGCTATTAAACTAAAAATTAAAAAAAAAAAGATAATATATTTATACATTTTATCCATGCAGATAATAAATATTCGTGTATAGATACATAGCAACAAAAGTTACTGGTCGAATGCCACTATATATAATATATACCACACCCTTTCATATTTAAATTCGTTAATCTATTAACGTAATTAATCCTCTCCATACCTTTTCAATCCCATAGACTTTACCCCTGCTATATAAGTGTGGACTATGGATGTTACCGGTTCAATATATTATATACTAATTACTATCGCGGCTTCGGTCGTGGTACATATATAGCCTATATCACAGTGAAGTTGCAGCTTTCTAGTGGTGAATTTTTAAAATCGGATCAGTAGTTTTTGAGTTTATCCATTACAAACAAACAAACACTACCTCTTTATAATATTAGTGTAAATTGAAACTTACTTGTTCAAAGTCCTAACGTCGAAGCCTTTCTCAATGTACTCTATACCGGCTGGTACCGCCATGGTCAGTAAAAGACGCGGTTTTCCCGTCTTCTCCGATTCTCTTTCGAACTCCTCTCTCAACTCCTTTACGAGTTTCGCGTAGTTCTCTCTGTCTTTAGCCTTTCCTCCATCACGGAACGCTGGGTACTCCCAGTCGAGATCGAGACCGTCGAAATGGTTTTGTCTTAAGAACTGGAAATCATTTTATGATATTAGAATAAAAAAAACATGGTATTTTCTAGTATAAATTTAATTACGATCAAATTATGTCAAAGGCTAAATAATAGCAACAATATTCTTAAAATTTGAATTGTTCTGCGCGCTTTTTTTATCAATACTCAATGAGAACAGATAATAAAACCGCGCTTTCTATCTGTCAAAAATTATAAGGCCTTTTTGCTGCTATCGAAAAACATTGCACAGAAGAATATCATTACCTTCTGAAATAATAAAAGTTGGTGAGTAATTTAAAAAATATTTACATGTACAAATGGTAGCAATTTACTCCTACGTGCGTGGCTTCGTTTTTGGTATAAACATTAATGTAATACGTCAGTAGCTAATTATGTCTTGTCAATTCTAAATGCTCTAAACAACCAGATATCCGTTCTTCTAATAACATATAATGTGTAGAAAGTGCTTTCATACCTGACATTTTAATGTACTCATGTTGTTTGTGGGAAAAGTGATTAATGTTGTACAACGTGCGAGTACTCTTAGACAGTGTTGTAATGAATGGATTTATGAGAGGCATTTAAAACAAAAAGTTTATTTAAAGAACTCCCATTAATTACAGAAGACAGGACAGTAGTAGTAATTTGATAATGTCGTTGATAATTTAAATCTGGAATTCTTATGGATTATTTTTTAATAAAAAAAAACTAAAACGAAAACGAGCGAAACATTTATATCCCATTTAATAATATAATCTAATGAGAGGACAACAACACAAAATGTCAAAATGTCCATTACATTTTACTTCGAAATTATGCTATGTTTAATGTCAAGATGAACAGAATGCCAAGGAGACTATTCATTGTAAAAAAAGGAAAAAAGTTTTTTTCTTAGTACCGTATTACATAAAAAATGAAGATATCAGCAAAATAAGAAATATAACCCTTGTACAAATGTCTATTTAGTATATTCTTGTGTTTGATTTAATTATTTTTACATTTATAAGTTATAGACTTTATAGATAACTTGAAAAAAAAATCAACATTATATTTTTAATTTTGAACTTCGAAGTAATATAAAACAATGGCAAACCTATTTTACCGCCAAAATACGTAATTGTGAATTCAGATCAGTAGGTATCTCAAACAAATAACGTTAAATTCAACTTACCTTTATAACATTCCTCACGAATTCCTTTCGCCTATCCTTGGAGGCGACCATCGGCGAGAACCTGGAGGAACCTTCATTCCATCCCCCAATCGCCAGAATTGTTTTCAGATTCTTATTGTATGTTTTAAGACCAGTGAATTTGGCGTAACCACCTACGAAGTAACGATTATGTTTAATTTATTGGACATAATTATGAAAAATTTTAATTTGTAGTCCTTGTATAAGTCCTGATGGAGGTAATTGACTTATGTTTACTTTTTTTATTAATTTGCTTATTTGTTTAATTATTATAAAAGATTCTTTCGTTCCCATTTCTAATTTATCATTAAACTGATAAATTAATTATCCCTTTGGTGGGACCCGCGTATTATGAGATAAAAAATTATGGGATAAAAAACATAATTTACCTTCTCAGATAATTTTAAAATAGTTGCATAATATTGTCTTAATAACAAAAATATTGATTAAGGAAATCTATCAATGACGGTAAAAATATTTTAAAGAAACTTCACGAATACATTTTTACTATAACCATTAATAAAGATCAGCTAGGGGATTCAAAATGTATATTTGAAAATTTCCAACTACAGCGTGAATTGCTGCAGTAGTTATCAAATCACAACCAACCTTTTTCAATATCCTGATATTTGTCGAACGGTTTCAAAGTATTGTCCTTAGTGAAACCGCCGAACGCGTACACGAGATGCGTACAGAGGTACGGGTTTATGTTCTGGGGGTTAAACTTAGCTGTGCCCGGCCTGTACACCGACCAGTTTGTGTAGTAACACACGACCCGCGGTGAACTCGACAGCGCTGGAAGGTAGGACAGTTTAAAGACACGACTATGTAAATGGGTTGGGTTATATCTTTAGAGAGAGACAAAGAATAAATTTATTTATTTATTTACTCTTTATTGCTCTTAATAAAACTCCAAAAAAACTTAATATACATACATTATGAACAAATGGCGGTCTTATCGCTATATAGCGATTTCTTCCAGATAACCAGACGTACAGAGAGAAATTAGATAGAGGAGTGGAGTAGGGCAGAGCATAAATGTAATACGAAAGAAAAAATATACATATAGTACTACGAATAATGTCTATTATACATGTAAAACAATTAAATATATAAAGTGTGAAACATTATAGTTTATTAAGTAAAACATGAAGAGTAATAATAATTGTGTACCAGTACCTTAAACTTATTTAAGGACTGTGTCTTTTAAAATACAGACCGTGCTAAATATTGCAAAAGCATAACAATAACGTAATAAAGAAGTGCGAAAATTAAAAAGACGAAGGAGGAGTTGATATTAATTTAGTACAGAACAACTCGGTTAATATAAAACATTGTCTGTTAGAGTTTGATATGAGTACAGTAAAAGGTACATCTACACTATTATTATAAAGAGGAAGTATTTGTATTTTAGCTTGTTTGTTTGTTTGTAATGGATAAACTCCAAAACTACTGGAACGATTTTAAAAATTCTTCACCATTATAAAGCTACAACTTCGCTGAGTGATATAGGCTAAATATGTACCACGGACGAAGCCGGGGCGAACTGCTAGTTTGTTAAAAACAACTCAATCATTTTACAGCATGTAACTATCTCTTGGCTTAAGCGAATGATATAAAAGCTAGACTCTAGTTGAATAAATAAATGTGTTTATGTTTGTTTATGTCTCGTAATGTGACTTATTCTACAGTGTAACTTGTAAGAATGATTAATACCCATTTTCTGGTTTACCGCAGGGTTACCGTAGTTTTCATGTGTCGAGTTTTTAATTCGATGAATTATCAACCAAAAAGTTTATAATATAGTAATTAAGCGTAATTAAACCCAAACAAATCCACGTTAAAATAATAAAATAAACGAAAACTCAATGAACCGTGTACCCACAAAGATTTTAATATGCTATGCGTTTAATTAAAAATACACTCGTTAAATACGTTTTCACTTAATCGATCATTTCCTACAAAAGCATTAAGGTTTTACTACTAGAGACTGCACGTTTAACAATGCTCCATTGTGGGCGTCCATTGGAAGTGCAATGGCCTATACTTGGCCTCTACTACATAATATACGACTTATTTACATGTAAACTAGCTTCAGCCCACAGCGTCGCTTGTGGGACTTAAACATAGATGTATTTGTTTAATTTAAAACAAATGGGAATTGTTTTTTATCGTTAAATATATACAAAGATGTAGTGTCTGTATATAATAAATCAGCGAGATGATATACTGTATAAAAGACATAAAAAAGTAACTTGTATGGTCATATAGTCATAAGTAACATATTATATTGAATTTTTAGTTCCTATCACCACGAGATCACGGGTGGGCGAGAGGCTAGGTATTGCTACGGTTTGGCAAAAAACGCGGGTTCGAATACCGCCTGGTGATCAAAATTTTCTATTCTTTCAAAATTTATCAACATATTATATGTTTTATAGGTAAAAATATACCAACTTTTTGGTTCATATAGGTTAAAATTAAAAAGGTATATTCGTATTTATAGTGAAGTATTTTGTATCTGTGATAACAATCGGTACCAAAACAATCTGTGAGTAAAACGAGGTAAATTTTTGCAGACAAATCGCATTGCTTCACATCTCTTTGTGGCCGGTCCATATATGGTAACGAATGTTCGCTCTTTGTTTCTAGAACAATGGACATCTTGATATACGGTTCTTGATTGTCCTGGCTTTTTGCTATCGGAATTACTATGGTACTTGCTATCTATTTTTGTGTCGATACAAAATGAAGATGCGTATAATGTTTTTTATTTAGTACTGTTCTCTTCTCCCGTGGTATATATACGTATAGCCTATGTCACCCAGTGAAGTCGCAGATGATTTAACGATGAAAGAATGCTTGAAATCGGCCCAGTGGTTTTTGCGTGAAAACGTTACAAACATATATAAAAATCTTTCGTCTTTATAATGTTAGTATAGATAATTTTACCGGCTCTGTCTTTTTGTAATACTTTTTTCTTTACGTCAAATGTAAATAATATATTAAACATATTTTAGTGGTTATGTTTAATTTTAAAGACATTTTATCATATTGATGAACCACAAAATGGCTTTTTGACGATTCCTTTTAATGTTTTGTTTTCCAATGGTTTTCCACCTTTTTAAAAACGTCATACCAATATGTTTTATTATTATAAGTATATATATATTTTTTTTTTGTTACTATATAAATATAAGGTTCTTTTTTTTTAATTTTACATAAATATTGTTACAATAGTGTTCTTAATGTTATATTTTAGCGTACTGTACGAATTAATTTAAACTTACCTGGTGTGACAAATGCGAAGATGGCCGCTATTAAAGCCAGCCATGTTGTGTTTCCCTGTGGACAAACAAACAAATGTTATTAACCCAAGTTTTTCCTTAAATTATACATCATATACGGGATTCAATTAACTGGCTGTTATATGCATTAAGTAAGAAATAACCATTTATTTTTACACACAAAAAAAATAACATGGCATAAAAAAAAAACAGAAAATTATGATAAAAAAGAATATTTTATTTAAAATTATGAATTACTTATTACTTAATTCACTTTATGAATGTAAAAATATAAACTTCTCAAAAAATCATACTTAAAAGCTTTTGAGATTGTAATGGTATTACTTAGAGCTTAAATATTATAACGTGTTGCTTAATTTTATTTGTCGAACATATTATATATTAATGAATATCCAAAAATAATCCCTTACTCAAAGAAAATACTAGTAATAATCAAAGAAACCCTTCGAGTTTTGAAATCTAAATGCTGGAATCATTTGTATGGAATTTTGGCACAGCGACAGATATTCCAGCGAAGCCTCAGGCTAGACTGTCTAAACTCCAGACACCCTTTCAACAGAACTGAATGCTTTGAAATCTGCAATTTTTCCTAAGGACCCAAAAATCATGCTATTTAACAACATTTTATGAGACCTTTAGTTCCGCTTTATGCAACGATGTCAAAATAAGTACACATGGCGAAATATTTAAGGTCGCTTACGTTAATATTACATCATTGATAATGGTGACCCTCTCGTGTTACTGAATTATATATATTTACAAATACACGCATTTATCGTTGATTTTAATGTTACTGAGATTAGGTTAAGAAACCTTAATGTTATGTCTTTGAAATTAACGAATTGATATCATATACATTTTAAAGTTTTTGATGTATTTATTATCACGGACAACTCGTATATGTTAGCAGAGTTCATATTATGTAATTTTCCAAATTTAAATTTAATGAATGTTGTCATAAAGTCAATATTATTCCATTTTATAGTAAATATATATATTAGGTTTAATTTATAAATTTCAATAGATAAAACATTCTTATCCTACTAATATTATAAATGCGAAAATTTGTAAGGATGTGTGTGTGTTTGTTATTCTTTCACGTAAAAACTACTGAACCGATTGCAATGAAATTTAGTACGTAGACAGCTGGACAACTGAAATAATATATAGGCCGATATTCCTACTGGATACGGACTTACGTGGGGAAACCGCGT
The DNA here is from genome assembly GCF_012273895.1 of Zerene cesonia. Taxonomy (NCBI): domain Eukaryota; kingdom Metazoa; phylum Arthropoda; class Insecta; order Lepidoptera; family Pieridae; genus Zerene; species Zerene cesonia. Next base: position 1,780,641 of record NW_024045134.1, on the reverse strand, counting down.
GGCGCAGCTAGTAGTAATATAATTAACATTAAATAAAAAAAAATCATTGATATACGGGAGAGAGATTTACACTAACCACTGACACTCTGGACCTTTACCAATCGGGCTAAAATTTGGCCGTCAGATAGCCACTATGATGGGCATTCACTTTAAAGGATTTTGATAAATTTTGTCCCTAAGGGAACGTAAGTTTGTTCCATGAAAATTATTCGGGCAAATAACAGTGTGGGCAACAGCTAGTGGACAATAATACACAATAACATTACTTTGTATTACAATAATTATATCAATATCGATGACGATCTATTCCCAGGGCTCACCGATTAGATAATTTAAACATCAACCGTATAATCAATATTCAAAAGGCATGTCGAACTGATTCATATACACACCGTTAAGTTAACTGTTTCATAATTACTCCATGCCTCGAATATGCAAGCGTTAACAATGGAAGTGGTATGTAGACCGAGCCGAGTTTGGAAAATGCTTTAACTTCCGAGGCTGCTTCGAATTCTATGGCATGTAATGGCTTCGCTCTAGTTTGGTGGAGCTAAATTTGGGATGGTGCAGTGGATTCAGGAGCGTTTTATACGATACTGTTGGATGTATATTATCTAATATAATAACTAAAAATAATACTATATATATAATAACTAAATATCTATATAGTGATGGTGTTTTCTTTTTTGAATGTATGTACTAATAATATTAAGTTTTCGACACTGCAGGTGATGTTTGGGTCTATTGAACCGATTTTACAAATTATTTTCCTTATACAAAGACAAGATGTCTTCTTCGTAATCGTGTAAGTGTCATAGTTTATAATATATTTTGTTTCCACCCGGGTTAAGCCAGGCGGTGCTGGGACTTGTGCCCAGTAATAAATAAATTGAGTTTCAAATATCTCAAATATTTTAATAATTCAGTATCTCATAGTAGTCATTCATTCGTATTACTTTAAAATATTTTATTAAAGTAATACGATAATCATGTATATGAAAAGAGCCTAACGGAAGCCTCGTCTCTAATGTCACTTGACCAATTTGATCAACGGATGTCGATCCTTAAGCATTTCAAGGTCACGGTACAGTCTATAAAAAGTAAGTAGGTATGTAGTACAACGACGAGCTAATTTAATTCAGAATCAACCATTAAATACAGCTTAATGAAGCCCCAGCTTCACCTATATAGAACGGGTGTATACGTCTATTTTACGTTCTATTCTAAACTACATATTTAATATTACAAGACCATATGTCCAGGTTGCTCACCACGTTACCTTGGCATCTGATATTACCTGTGCATTTGATACACTATTAACAAACCAAAACTAAAGATCAAGAGTAGTATCAAATACGTCATCATAAATATCACATATGACATAAATTTGTCCCCTAGCTTTGGAAATGGGAAGGAAACCAGCCATATATGCTTACGCTGATGAAACAAATGCACATGTAACTTTGTAATTTTACATAACTTAACGACGCAAACACCGTGAAGTGATAACTTAGGTAACCAAGTAATAACTAAGTGTTCCGTATAATTTCATGGTTTTTGGATAATCTGAACGCTTCCGTTAGCAATTCTATGTGGAAACATTGCTTCATACGGGAACAACAATAGTTTGCGAACCAATTGTGTTGGACAGCAGACGTGCAAGCAAATAGTTTAAGATTACTACAGACACACTATTAAATCTACACATGCATCAATTGTTATTATATCACTACACAAAGTTACTTTGTCTCCGTCTGGGTGTCTGTATGCTTAGGTCTTTAAAAATACGTTACAGATTTTATTGGGATTCTTTGAAATAGATAGGCTGATTCAAGAGGAAGGTTTATATGTATGATAACATAGAAAAAAGGGAGCGATTTACTGAGAATGTAACCCGTGCAAAGCTGCCGGCAAATGTGAGTAATTATTATAATGAAGTGGCATATAAATACTTAAATAATAACTGTTGCCCGCGGTTTCGTTTACGTTCAAATTGTAAATCTAAATTCTAATCCATTTTCGAGTCCACAGACAGAATTGTTTTCGCATTTAGAATATTATTAGGGATCGTCTAGATGGAGATATTTGTTTAAATAATAAAAGCACGTTAAGCCAAGAATAATTAATTCACAAATAAAACAGCCACCTAATGAACGCGCGGTCTAGTTTTTATACGCAGAAATATCTCGGTATCCTAAAGATTGCGCCTGCGCGTTACAACATGGACATTGCCACACGCGACGACTAAGTCTCGGAATATGAAACTGTTTAACTCAATACTGTACCGTGTTGTAAGCGTATATTAATGGATTCTACTGCATTTTGTACTTTTTGGCCTGAATAGTCCAGTCCCCCGGGTACTGTCTTATCAATTGAAAGACATCACTTATAAATTGAACACCGGCCTGTTATATTTAGTTTTTATGTTTAAGTACCTGCTTAGTAAAACCTCTATTGAAAGAAATATATATTTCTTTATTTATGTGTATGTGCCCATAATAAACGTATACATTTTTTTGTATTTCTTTCTATGAAGATTTAGGCCGTGATCCGACACGTTGGCTAAGTTTATGATGGGTGTAATGTGATGTCTTAATGCTTGGTTTGAAGTCATGTCGCTTCCAGCGCGATTTTTTCATTCGGCGTAATGGTGATGTGATAAGTGTACATAGAGTGAAAGATAAGTTTTCACCGTCGTTGTATCGAACCACCCCCTTTCTTATTTTCAACATAACCCACGTAGGCCGCGGCGTCACTCGCGTGGTACCCTGGTAAAAAGTAGCCTATGTGGTAATCCAGACTATAATATACCTCTGCACCAAATTTCAAAAAAATACGATAAGCTGTTTTCGCGTGAAAGAGTAACGAACATCCAATCATCCATCCATAAATACTTTCGCGTTTATAATAGGATAACCCACACAGCTAGCGTATAAACTATTGTCCGATTTCTTAAACAAAATGCTATACTCAGATAGCTGATGTATCATCCAATAATGTGTAAAAAATAGTACCTGTTAAATATAATCAATACAATTAAGCACCGGATTGAATTTTTCGAACAAACAACCCATTTCCTTATCAGCGTCTAGATTAACAGGTTTATTTATATTTCCTATGTTTATAAAAGTATTATAATTAATTGCTTTATATTTCAGTACTTAGATACAAATTGATTCTTATAATTATTTAACTGTACCTATAATGGAATTGTGAATTGGTTTTTTTTAACGGTTTGTTATTTTATAAAGCTATAGTTATTTATTTATACTGCACTGACTAAGATGTTGGTTCGCGGGACGGTAAGCGATCACTATCGCCCATAAATATTCGCAAACGTAGTGCCTGTGCGGATGCTCTGCCCGTTTTTAATGAGTAAGGGAAAGGGAAAGGATTGACGATTGGAAAGAAGGAATGGACGGGCACGGGTGAGGAAAAGAAAACTTCCTGCTCCCCCACTCGCTGTACGAAACACAGTGACATGGTACTATTTCACGCAGGTTTTCTGTGGGGGTGTGGTGCTTTCCCGGTGCGAGCTAATCCAATACGTACTTTTTGACTATTTTAACATATTATTTAACTTGATCCGCTCATTCTTGGAGGTCCAGGATGTCATCATAACATACCCCTGAAAGTCTGTTTGATCTCTACACTTAATACCTGTATTTATAACATTCTTATTTATTTTAGAACTAAGTCCTGGCTTCTGGGCAGCTAGATTTACATAAATTAAGGTATCATAAGTGAAAAATCCCACATTTAGAAATTAAAAAAAATTTAACGGATTTTAAACGCGAGTTATTCATTATATTATTAACCCGACATTTCGAACACTTTAGAGCGAGTCACGTGGAGACTGGAAATCCCACATTATTCAAAATACTTCGCATAATCGAGTATCAGTATATGGTTGCTATTGGCTTATAAGCAAATTATTATGTAACTGAGGTAACGCTAACGGCAGGTTTGATTCCTGTACAGTAGCATTCTCTCGAAGTTTTCTCAAAGTTTTCACTTTCTAAGTAATACGCACGACTGGATTGAGCTATTTTTTTCCCATTATTCGAAGAAAATGTTGGCCATAGAATGGGTAATATTTATAATATTGTCTGTGATGGTCAATTAAATCTATTTACATGGACCTGAAAGTTTCATGAACAATTTATAGTGTAACTCATACTTCAGTATACCTATATATTTATACTAACTGCGCCTTGCAGTTTCACCTACGTAAGTCCGCATCCCGTAGGACTATCCGGATAAAAAGTTGCCTATGTGTTATTCTAGTTGTCTAGCTATCTACGTACCAAATTTCATTGCAATTGGTTCCGTAGTTTTGTGTGGAAGAGTAACAAATATACACATATCCTTGCAAACTTTGATATTTATAACATTAGTAGGATTATTCAAAAAGTACTTGTAAAAATAGGTACAAACTAAATCAAGCAGTTTAAAAAAATGTAAAAAAATATGTATTTAATGATAAAAAGTTATTTATGAAGTTTGTTGGTAGCCTCATACAAGAATTGAACAACACCTAGATTAACGATGACTATTTAATGACAAAATCAGGTATAAATAATAATATATAACATATAATAATATACATATAATATAAATCGCTTAAAACAAGTATTTAAATTGAAAGTCATTTATTGTACCACATACCGATGACATGAGTATACCTATGATTAAGCTCCATGCAAATAAGTTATTCCAAGTTGAATAAGCTTTAAAGAACTTATTACGCACATATTTAATGTGTTTGTTGCAAGTAAATCGCGCTTTATAACTTATACATCTTGCAGATTCTTTTTATATTCAATACTCGCTTTTGCCCGCGACTTCGTACGCGTATAATTCGAAATAATTTAATGGATGTTATTAACATATAAGCTTTCCTTTTGAATCACTCTACCTATTAAAAAACCCAATCGGTTGCGTTGTTTTCAAGATTGAAGCATGCATATGTATGCTTCAATCTTTGAGGGACAGACAGAGTATACGACTTTGTTTTATACTATATTATAAAATATATATAAATGTGTTCTCCGTTATTTGACTCCAACAAACGAAAACCAAATATTCCGTATTGGTTCCCAAAATAATTTGAGATATTATTTTATCATCTAAAGTTTTTAAACCGTAATGAAGAGCTTCAATCTCTCGTAAGTGAAATATAAAAAATACAAATGTCAACAGTAAGAGCCCAAGAAAATTTCCTTTCCATCATTGTTCATAAGTACCTTCAGAATCAATAGGTTAATTATAATTTTCATCCATGAAACGTTGACCTGATTTGATGGATTCTATCTAACATTTTCACTGCATCGTATATGTAATTATACACAGAAGCAGGAATTCCTGTGCTATATGACTTTCTGTAAGTGGAGCGTGACAGCGTCACTCGCACATCCGTGAACGCGTGACGCACCGCCGAGAGTGGTTGATAATCCGATATGTAAGGTATGGCCTTGGTCTATTTCTGTACGATGTATCATGTCTTTTCAGATCCTATTGTATAATAGTAGAGATGTAGATTGTATTATAAATGCGAAAGTTAAAGGGTGTGTGTGATTGTTGCTCATTCACGCAAAAACTACTGAACCAATTGCAATGAAATTTGCTACGTAGACAGCCGGAATAACACAAAGGCAAAGGCTTTTTATCCAGATACAGACTTGCGCGGGTGAAAACGCGGGGCGCAGCTAGTTATTTATATAATGAAAATAGGGAATTGTTGTGCACCGCAATATTAATAAAGATCCTAATTTCTGTTGTCTAGGAGAGAATGCTTATATAGATAAGACTATCATGAACATTTAGATTTATTTAGAAACACGAAAAGCAGTTTACTTTATCTAAGCAGTTTCTGTTTGCGGATCTATTATGCAATTAAAGGAGTGAACAAAACATAATTTATAAATAAGAGAAGAGCAGTGGTGGCTCACTGGTTAGGACCTCGTACTTAAAACGAAATGTCGGGGGTTCGAGACTGGGGGAGCGGGCAAGAAATAAATTGATTTGTCAATTGATCTGCACATGATACACATAACCTGTATGAAATTCGACGACATGTGCCAACTCGCACTTGGCCAGTGTCATCATCATCATCATCAGCCCATATATGTTCCCACTGCTGGGACACAGGCCTCCTGATGGTTCAGGCCATAATCCACCACGCTGGCCAAGTGCGGGTTGGCAGATGTCACATGTCGTCGAACTTTTGATTCTTGGACATGCCGGTGTCGTCACGATGTTTTCCTTCACCGTTTTAAGCAGTGGTGATGTTATTCACATGCGCAGATAAATTGAAAAATCAATTTATTTCCTGCACGCTCCCGCTCGGTCTCGAACCCCGACTTATCGATTTTGAAGTCCGAGGTTCTCACCACTGAGCCACCACTGCTTTTATTTGGCCAGCGTACAATCGGTAAATCGTGTTATGTTCCATCATCACCGATATGCTATCCATATCAGACTTAGATATTTACGTAACATTAAAAATGCAATCCACAACAAAGGTCACAGTATTAGCTAAAGGTCACAATGTTACAAAACAGAACGCTGTTACGAATCTTAATTCTTTATTCGATGATATGATTCGCTTCTTAACAAGAAATAGGAATCTTTTATGCATTGACTTTTAATGTATCGTTATGCTTGCATAATGATAATTAATTTTTAATGCATTTATGATATTCGTGTAACATTTAACGCAAAATGGGAATACATTAAAAATATGTATTATATATAAATAAAACATTTTGTACCCTTTTAAAAAGTTATGTATATTATTGGTGTTTTATTAAAAAAGGAAACATTTAACGTAATTATAAATAACATTAGATTCATAATTGTATACTTACTAATTCAAATATTTGTAATAGATTTTTTAGGATTAAATGGAGGCTCTTATTGTCGGAGGCCAAAACTCACTTTGGGTCACTGCGCCACTATAGTAAGTAGTAAGTTAGTAATAGATTTTTAATTTGTGTAGGTCCAACAAAGTATTTATATTTTCTTTAAATAATAATAACACCATATTGCACATGTCATTATAATCGTGTAACGTAGATAACTCATATGAAATAGTGAGAAAATAACTACACAAGTAATTTCCTCAACAACCTGTTCCTACAGAAATTTAACGAAAAGTGAGAGTGTGGACCGGTTTCCGCAGCCTTTGAAAATGAAATCGAAATTGTTATAACATTCTTGATGTAAGTTGTTTGTGCACTATTTCTACATCTTATTTCTGACTATATCTCTTCAATAAAATATTTACAAACATGTAAAAACATTTTTCATTAGTTATTTGTTTAACATTTTTGGTAAACATTTTTCATTAGCTATTTGTTGTTTCAAGATATATAATACTATCTTTCTGTCTATGGCTTCGCCCGCATAGTCAAAGGAAAATATAGTCCCGGGTTTCCTTCACATAGTTTCTCTTCCCGTGAGATTAGTCCATATCCAGTTAATTCCACATTAATGGAAATTATGATTGAAAATCCTCTATATTGGTTATCTTATCGTTTGACTACGTGGGTGGAACCTCGGATAAGGTTTTTTGATTAATTATTGAGTCTTTGCTACAATTCAATTAAAAATAAACTATATAATATATAACGGTAAAGTATTATCATTTATTACGAATCGTTTTCCTAGGTCACAAATATCTTAGAAACCAGAACTCCAGACCGAGGCCACGTGGACACGACCTGGCTTACAATGACATTGTTTGAATATCATAGAATTATTATATTGTATCAATATATAAAACGAGACTCGAATATGTTTTATTCAATGGTTCTTAAAATACTCCATCCCTACAAATTTTTCATCTATCTTATCTTGTCCAATCGCCAATTTCTAGTTGATTAAAGCAATTTTTAAGAAATAGCCATGTTGAGACAATTTACATCAATTTAAACTATTTAATGGCTGTCATATAAAAACAGATCGCGTTTAACATCCGCTGTTATTTCTAAAACATCTAACATTTGTGAAGACGAAATAACAAATGTCATATCTTTGGTATAAATATTTTATTTCGGACATGTAATGACTAAGGGACAAAGCTCTAACGAGAATGTTATATCAATGTCAAATGTATCACGTTTAAGTCCGTCTTGAGTCTTGAATCATAGATGAAATTATTTTGTCTTCTATGAGAATAAAAAAATAGTATAATGTTATCTAGATTTTTTATTTTTAATTTATTAAGTTTGGACGTTTACATTCTATTATTTACATGTCAAATAATCAATTTATCCGAAATATAAAAGTGCTAGCTGCGCCCCGCGGTTTCACCCGCGTAAGTTCGTATCCCGTAGAAATATCCGGATAAAAAGTTGCTTATGCTATTCCAGTTGTTCAGCTGTCTACGTACCAAATTTCATTGGAATCGGTTCAATAGTTTTTGCGTGAAAGAGTAACAAACGCACACAGTTTCTTACAAACTTTCGCATTTATAATATAAGTAGGATTTTTATAATTTTTTATATCTAATTTCAAATAATTGAAAAACGCACTTTAAAGATAGAGTCGACTATATTTTGCCACTTGCTTCTTTAATATTACAACTACTACAACTAAATATTAGGGCCTTAAGCCTCCAGAGGCCTCCCTAATGTGATAAAATTGACTTGAATAGCCTTGTTATAAGCGCTGGGTGCAGATGAATAACTAACAACCACATACTTTCACCATCTATGTGTCCAATAATGGACGTCCATTAGCTCAGTAAATAGATAGACCTGAATATGTTTTAGGCATTTTGCACGCGGCTTCGCTTTCGCATTAATAATGTTAGTAGAGATTTTGATAAAAGCAATTAATTTGATAGGCTTTTTGAATGCAAGCATACTGCATCCTACACCAGGCTTTAAAATAAAAATAATGACACGACAGACTCACACCATAATTATAGTCTCATTAATCAGATCTAGAATACATTACTCTATTTTAACGTTGGTTAAAATATTCCTATGACACATGCGCGTTACAGCAAGAGCTCAGTAGCAGACAATACAAACATTGCGACATTTCATTTCTCAATACTTTTTCGCACGCATTTGACCGTGTTAACGCAATTCGAACTCTATTCCTTTGGGATAAACGTGATAATCGTGATAATGATTTGAAATCTCGGTAATAAAATTGCAAGCAATTATAATTCGATTTGAATAACGGTTGAATAATTATTAAATTAACTAGAGGCAAATAAGTAACAGTCGAATTGTGCTGAGTTACTTCCGTGGGAAATATCTACCGAAATATCAATGCAAAATCGATAAATTTATGCATCGTTTTAAAATTTTAATGGTATTAGTTGTAGTCCAGATCCGAACTGTCCAGTCCAGTCAGTTTTGGACATCCAGTATTATAATTCGTTTATAGTAGTTACATTAAGCATCTACAGTAAATCATGTAATCATTGGTACCATTTTCCTTAAGAATAGATTTCTAATAGATAAAACATAAATATATAATAAATTTCTATGGCATACCTATTTAACGTACATTAATAACATGACTTCATTCTTTTGGTAAAGCAAGCAAAGGGCGGTAGAAAATCCACCACAACCATATACGTGCGTCAAAAACATAGGGGATTACAATTCAATGTATCATTAAAAATCGCATTCTGCATATATTGTTATGACATTCGTAATAAATTAAATAAAAAATACAGTAATCAGAATCATTATACTGCTATAATATCAATTATTTTAAAGCCTAAGTGACTCTTCCTTAAGTTATTCTCCGTATCACATGATACGTGATGGAGCATGACAGTATTGTGTTACAAAAGACTTCAACGCGCTTCACAGACTATCGATATTCATTCGCACTCGGATGAGTACATAAATCTTGATAAGAACACAACTTAGTACAAAAATAAAAGCTAACTATGTATCATTTTATATTACACTAGCTGCGCCCCGCGGTTTCACCCGCGTAAGTCCGTATCCCGTTGGAAAATTGGGATAAAAAGTTGCCTATATGTTATTCCAGCTGTCCAGCTGTACGTACCAAATTTCATTGCAATCGGTTCTGTAATATTTGCGTGAAAGAGCAACAAGCACACACACACATCCTTACAAGCATTCTTATTTATAATATTAGTATGATTTGTAAAATAATCTCTCGTTTGTAACAATGGTGGCTATTAGGAAGTACATGACTTGAGAACAAATGAATGAATTCGCTATATTTATACTTTTACGTAGTTTTTAAGAGCTTTTTACGTCAACAATGGAGAATAAATAGCAAGCAAAACATACCTTAACTATTTACATTTAAAATATCGTATTTCCTGCTAATTTTTCTTGTTAGGAGCAATATAACGAATAGGTGGTCATTTTAAAAAATGGCTATTCATATAAAGATTACATGGATTTGTTGAGTTCGAGTCTATTTTAAATGTCAGATTGTCGTTAGCACGTACAATAACGTTAAAACAATACAATAAAATAAAAATTAAACAGCTCTATTACCCAATTATATTTCAATCTTGCAACACTTTCAATTCAAAAGATTTTATTACACAGTTGTTGCAATTATTGCAATTACACAGGCATTTAAGCCCTAAACCA